>NW_024751296.1:0-21537 GCF_018991925.1 Homarus americanus
GCCGCTTAGGTGATCAGAGCAACGTATTACCAAATCCGACTTCGAAACACAAGGATCCATATATATTTCATTAGCCCAATAGAGCACGTGGACTTCTACATATAATCAACACCTCACTCCACCAGGATTCGAAACCACGATCTTGTATTTGTGACCGAGGAACGCTACCTATGGGCCACCAGGACACTATAAGCAGTCTTAGACTCTGATATATTTCACACAAATCCTGTTCAACGAGCTTATGGCGCTGTGAACCACTATAGGGGACCACCCGTGCTGCTTAGGTGATCAGAGCAACGTTTTATAGAATGCGGCTTCAAAACACGAGGATCCATATATATTTCCTTAGCCCAATAAAGCACGCAGACTTCTACATATAATCAACGCCTCACCCCATCAGGATTTGAAGCCACGATCTTATAATTGTGACCGGGGAACGCTACGTCTGGGCCACCAGGACAATAAAAGCAGTCCTAGACACTGCTATATTTCATACAAAGCCTGTTCAAAGAGCTTATGGCGCCGTGAACCTCTCATGGGGACCACCCGTGCCGCTTAGGTGATCAGAGCAACGTTTTACCAAATGCTGCTTCGAAACACGAGGATCCATATATATTTCATTAGCCCAATAAATCATGCGGACTTCTACATATAATCAACACCTCACCCCACCAAGATTTAAACCCACGTTATTATAATTGTGACCGGGGAACGCTACCTCTGGGCCACCAGGATAATAAAAGCAGTCCTAGACTCTGCTATATTTCACACAAAGCCTGTTCAACGAGCTTATGGCGCCGTGAACCTCAAATGGCGACCACCCATGCCGCTTAGGTGATCAGAGCAACGTTTTACCAAATGCGGCTTCGAAACACGAGGATCCATATATATTTCATTAGCTCAATAAAGCACGCGGACTTCTACATCTAATGAACACCTCACCCCACCAGGATTTGAACCCACGATCTTATAATTGTGACCGGGGAACGCTACCTCTGGGCCACCAGGACAATAAAAGCAGTCCTAGACTCTGCTATATTTCACACGAAGCCTGTTCAACGAGCTTATGGCGCTGTGAACCACTATAGGGAACCACCCGTGTCGCTTAGGTGATCAGAGCAATGTTTTACCAAATCCGGCCTGGAAACACGAGGATCCATATATATTTCATTAGCCCAATAAAGCACGCGGACTTCTACATATAATCAACACCTCACCCCACCAGGATTTGAACCCACGATCGTATAATTGTGACTGGGGAACGCCACCTCTGGGCCATCAGGACACTAAAAGCAGTCCTAGACTCTACTATATTTCACACAAAGCCTGTTCAACTACCTTATGGCGCCATGAACCTCTAATGGGGACCACCCGTGCCGCTTGGGTGATCAGAGCAAAGTTTTACCAGATCCGGCTTGGAAACACGAGGATCCATATATATTTCATTAACCCAATAAAGCACTCGGACTTCTACATATAATCAATACCTCGCCCCACCAGGATTCGAACCCACGATCTTCTAATTATGACCAGGGATCGCTACCTCTGGGCCACCAGGACACTATAAGCAGTCCTAGACTCTACTATATATCAAACAAAGCCGATCAACGAGCTTATGGCGCCGTAAACCTCTAATGGGGACCATCTGTGCCGCTTATGTGATCAGAGCAACGTTTTACCAAATCCGGCTTGGAAACACGAGGATCCATATATATTTCATTAACCCAATAAAGCACTCGGACTTCTACATATAATCAATGCCTCACCCCACGAGGATTTGAAGCCACGTTCTTATAATTGTGGCCGGGGAACGCTACCTCTGGGCCACCAGGACACTATAAGCAGTCCTAGACTCTGTTATATTTCACATAAAGCCTGTTCAACGAGCTTATGTCACCGTGAACCACTATTGGGGACCACCCGTGCCGCTTAGGTGATCAGAGCAACGTTTTACCAGATCCGGCTTGGAAACACGAGGATCCATATATATTTCATTAACCCAATAAAGCACTCGGACTTCTACATATAATCAACACCTCACCCCACCAGGATTCAAACCCACGATCTTAAAATTGTGACCGGGGTATGCTACCTCTTGGCCACCAGGATAATAAAAGCAGTCCTAGACTCAACTATATATCAAACAAAGCCGATCAACGAGCTTATGGCGCCGTAAACCTCTAATGGGGACCACCCGTGCCGCTTAGGTGATCAGAGCAACGTTTTACCAAATGCTGCTTCGAAACACGAGGATCCATATATATTTCATTAGCCCAATAAATCATGCGGACTTCTACATATAATCAACACCTCACCCCACCAGGATTTAAACCCAAGTTATTATAATTTTGACCGGGGTATGCTACCTCTTGGCCACCAGGACAATAAAAGCAGTCCTAGACTCAACTATATATCAAACAAAGCCGATCAACGAGCTTATGGCGCCGTAAACCTCTAATGGGGACCACCCGTGCCGCTTAAGTGATCAGAGCAACGTTTTACCAGATCCGGCTTCAAAACACGAGGATCCATATATATTAAATTTCCCCAATAAAGCACGCGGCTTCTCCATATAATCAACACCTCACCCCACCAGGATTCGAACCCACGATCTTCTAATTGTGACCGGGGAACGCTACCTCTGGGCCACCAGGTCAATAAAAGCAGTCCTAGACTCTGCTAAATTTCACACAAAGCCTGTTCAACGAGCTTATGGCGCTGTGAACCTCTAATGGGAACCATCCGTGCCGCTTAGGTGATCAGAGCAACGTTTTACCAAATCCGACTTCGAAACACAAGGATCCATATATATTTCATTAGCCCAATAGAGCACGTGGACTTCTACATATAATCAACACCTCACTCCACCAGGATTCGAAACCACGATCTTGTAATTGTGACCCAGGAACGCTACCTATGGGCCACCAGGACACTATAAGCAGTCTTAGACTCTGATATATTTCACACAAATCCTGTTCAACGAGCTTATGGCGCTGTGAACCACTATAGGGGACCACCCGTGCTGCTTAGGTGATCAGAGCAACGTTTTATAGAATGCGGCTTCAAAACACGAGGATCCATATATATTTCATTAGCCCAATAAAGCACGCAGACTTCTACATATAATCAACGCCTCACCCCATCAGGACTTGAAGCCACGATCTTATAATTGTGACCGGGGAACGCTACGTCTGGGCCACCAGGACAATAAAAGCAGTCCACTGCCATATATTTCATACAAAGCCTGTTAAAGAGTTTCTATGGCGCCGTGAACCCCATGGGGACCACCCGTGCTGCTTAGGGTGATCAGGAGCAACGTTTTACCAAAATGCTGCTTCGGAACACGAGGATCCATATATATTTCTATTAGCCCAATAAAGCACGCTGGACTTCTACATCTAATGAACACTCACCCCACCAGGATTTGAACCACGATCTTATAATTGTGAATCGGGAACGCCACCTCTGGGCCAATTATAAATAAAGCAGTCCTAGACTCATATTTCACACAAAGCCTGTTCAATCTAGCTTATGGCGCTGTGAACCACTATAGGAACCACCCTGTCGCTTAGGTGATCAGAGCAATGTTTTACCAAATCCGGCCTGGAAACACGAGGATCCATATATATTTCATTAGCCCAATAAAGCACGCGGACTTCTACATATAATCAACACCTCACCCCACCAGGATTTGAACCCACGATCGTATAATTGTGACAGGGGAACGCCACCTCTGGGCCATCAGGACAATAAAAGCAGTCCTAGACTCTACTATATTTCACACAAAGCCTGTTCAACTACCTTATGGCGCCATGAACCTCTAATGGGGACCATCTGTGCCGCTTATGTGATCAGAGCAACGTTTTACCAAATCCGGCTTGGAAAAACGAGGATCCATATATATTTCATTAACCCAATAAAGCACTCGGACTTCTACATATAATCAACACCTCACCCCACGAGGACGCAGTCACTGATCTTATAATTGTGACCGGGGAACGCTACCTCTGGGCCACCAGGATAATAAAAGCAGTCCTAGACTCTGCTATATTTCACACAAAGCCTGTTCAACGAGCTTATGGCGCCGTGAACCGCTATTGGGGACCACCCGTGCCGCTTAGGTGATCAGAACAACGTTTTACCAAATGCGGCTTCAAAACACGAGGATCCATATATATTTCATATGCCCAATAAAGCACTCGGACTTCTATATATAATCAACACCTTCACCCACTAGGATTTAAACCCACAATCTTATAATGACCGGGTATGCTACCTCTGCCACCAGGATAATAAACGCAGTCCCAGACTCAACTATATATCAAACAATGCCGATCAACGAGCTTATGGCGCTGTGAACCTCTAATGGGGACCATCTGTCCCGCTTAGGTGATCAGAGCAACGTTTTACCAAATCCGGCTTCGAAACACGAGGACCCACATATATTTCATTAACCAAATAAAGCACGCGGACTTCTACATATAATCAACACCTGACTTCACCAGGATTCGAACCCACGATCTTATAATTGTGACCGAGGAACTCTACCTATGGGCCACCAGGACACTATAAGCAGTCCTAGACTCTGTTATATTTCACATAAAGCCTGTTCAACGAGCTTATGGCACCGTGAACCACTATAGGGGACCACCCGTGCCGCTTTGGTGATCAGAGCAACGTTTAACCAAATCTGGCTTGGAAACACGAGGATCCATATATATTTTATTAGCCCAATAAAGCACTCAGACTTCTACATATAATCAACACTTCACCCCACCAGGATTCAAACCCACGATCTTATAATTGTGACCGGGGTATGCTACCTCTCGGCCACCAGGACAATAAAAGCAGTCCTAGACTCAACTATATATCAAATGAAAGCCGAATAACTAGCTTATGGCGTCAGAACTCTAATGGGGACCACCCGTGCCGCTTTTAGTGATCAGGAGCAACGTTTTACCAAATGCTGCTTCGAAACAGATCCATATATTTCATTAGCCCAATAAACCGCGGACTTCTGTTATATAATCAACACCTCACCCCACCAGGATTTAAAACCATCGCTATTATAATTTTGACCAAAAGTACTCGCCACCAGGACAATAAAAGCAGTCCTAGACTCAACTATATATCAAACAGCCGATCAACGAGCTTATGGCGCCGTGTAAACCTCTAATGGGGACCACCCGTGCCGCTTTTAGGTGATCAGAGAGCAACGCTACCAGATCCGCTTCAAACACGAGATCCATATATATATTAAATTTCCCCAATAAAGCACGCGGCTTCTCCATATAATCAACACCTCACCCCACCAGGATTCGAACCCACGATCTTCTAATTTTGACCGGGGAACGCTACCTCTGGGCCACCAGGACAATAAAAGCAGTCCTAGACTCTGCTATATTTCACACAAAGCCTGTTCAACGAGCTTATGGCGCTGGGAACCTCTAATGGGGACCATCCGTGCCGCTTAGGTGATCAGAGCAACGTTTTACAAAATCCGACTTCGAAACACAAGGATCCATATATATTTCATTAGCCCAATAGAGCACGTGGACTTCTACATATAATCAACACCTCACTCCACCAGGATTCGAAACCACGATCTTCTAATTTGTGACCGAGGAACGCTACCTATGGGCCACCAGGACACTATAAGCAGTCCTAGACTCTGATATATTTCACACAAATCCTGTTCAACGAGCTTATGGCGCTGTGAACCACTATAGGGGACCACCCGTGCTGCTTAGGTGATCAGAGCAACGTTTTATAGAATGCGGCTTCAAAACACGAGGATCCATATATATTTCATTAGCCCAATAAAGCACGCGGACTTCTACACATAATCAACGCCTCACCCCACCAGGATTTGAAACCACGATCTTATAATTGTGACCGGGGAACGCTACGTCTGGGCCACCAGGACAATAAAAGCAGTCCTAGACACTGCTATATTTCATACAAAGCCTGTTCAAAGAGCTTATGGCGCCGTGAACCTCTCATGGGGACCACCCGTGCCGCTTAGGTCTTCAGAGCAACGTTTTACCAAATGCTGCTTCGAAACACGAGGATCCATATATATTTCATTAGCCCAATAAATCATGCGAACTTCTACATATAATCAACACCTCACCCCACCAAGATTTAAACCCACGTTATTATAATTGTGACCGGGGAACGCTACCTCTGGGCCACCAGGATAATAAAAGCAGTCCTAGACTCTGCTATATTTCACACAAAGCCTGTTCAACGAGCTTATGGCGCCGTGAACCTCAAATGGGGACCACCCATGCCGCTTAGGTGATCAGAGCAACGTTTTACCAAATGCGGCCTCGAAACACGAGGATCCATATATATTTCATTAGCCCAATAAAGCACGCGGACTTCTACATCTAATGAACACCTCACCCCACCAGGATTTGAACCCACGATCTTATAATTGTGACCGGGGAACGCTACCTCTGGGCCACCAGGACAATAAAAGCAGTCCTAGACTCTGCTATATTTCACACAAAGCCTGTTCAACGAGCTTATGGCGCTGTGAACCACTATAGGGAACCACCCGTGTCGCTTAGGTGATCAGAGCAATGTTTTACCAAATCCGGCCTGGAAACACGAGGATCCATATATATTTCATTAGCCCAATAAAGCACGCGGACTTCTACATATAATCAACACCTCACCCCACCAGGATTTGAACCCACGATCGTATAATTGTGACCGGGGAACGCCACCTCTGGGCCATCAGGACACTAAAAGCAGTCCTAGACTCTACTATATTTCACACAAAGCCTGTTCAACTACCTTATGGCGCCATGAACCTCTAATGGGGACCATCTGTGCCGCTTATGTGATCAGAGCAACGTTTTACCAAATCCGGCTTGGAAACACGAGGATCCATATATATTTCATTAACCCAATAAAGCACTCGGACTTCTACATATAATCAATGCCTCACCCCACGAGGATTTGAAGCCACGATCTTATAATTGTGACCGGGGAACGCTACCTCTGGGCCACCAGGACACTATAAGCAGTCCTAGACTCTGTTATATTTCACATAAAGCCTGTTCAACGAGCTTATGTCACCGTGAACCACTATTGGGGACCACCCGTGCCGCTTAGGTGATCAGAGCAACGTTTTACCAGATCCGGCTTGGAAACACGAGGATCCATATATATTTCATTAACCCAATAAAGCACTCGGATTTCTACATATAATCAACACCTCACCCCACCAGGATTCAAACCCACGATCTTATAATTGTGACCGGGGTATGCTACCTCTTGGCCACCAGGATAATAAAAGCAGTCCTAGACTCAACTATATATCAAACAAAGCCGATCAACGAGCTTATGGCGCCGTAAACCTCTAATGGGGACCACCCGTGCCGCTTAGGTGATCAGAGCAACGTTTTACCAAATGCTGCTTCGAAACACGAGGATCCATATATATTTCATTAGCCCAATAAATCATGCGGACTTCTACATATAATCAACACCTCACCCCACCAGGATTTAAACCCACGTTATTATAATTGTGACCTGGGAACGCTACCTCTGGGCCACCAGGATAATAAAAGCAGTCCTAGACTCTGCTATATTTCACACAAAGCCTGTTTAACGAGCTAATGGCGCCGTGAACCTCTAATGGGGACCACCCGTGAAACTTAGATGATCAGAGCAACGTTTTACCAAATGCGGCTTCGAAACACGAGGATCCATATATTTCATTAGCCCAAAAAAGCACGCGGACTTCTACATATAATCAACACCTCACCCCACCAGGATTTGAACCCACGATCTTATAATTGTGACCGGGGAACGCTACCTCTGGGCCACCAGGACAATAAAAGCAGTCCTAGACTCTGCTATATTTCACACAAAGCCTGTTCAACGAGCTTTTGGCGCTGTGAACCACTATAGGGAACCACCCGTGTCGCTTAGGTGATCAGAGCAATGTTTTACCAAATCCGGCCTGGAAACACGAGGATCCATATATATTTCATTAGCCCAATAAAGCACGCGGACTTCTACATATAATCAACACCTCACCCCACCAGGATTTGAACCCACGATCGTATAATTGTGACCGGGGAACGCCACCTCTGGGCCATCAGGACACTAAAAGCAGTCCTAGACTCTACTATATTTCACACAAAGCCTGTTCAACTACCTTATGGCGCCATGAACCTCTAATGGGGACCACCCGTGCCGCTTGGGTGATCAGAGCAAAGTTTTACCAGATCCGGCTTGGAAACACGAGGATCCATATATATTTCATTAACCCAATAAAGCACTCGGACTTCTACATATAATCAATACCTCGCCCCACCAGGATTCGAAACCACGATCTTCTAATTATGACCAGGGATCGCTACCTCTGGGCCACCAGGACACTATAAGCTGTCCTAGACTCTACTATATATCAAACAAAGTCGATCAACGAGCTTATGGCGCCGTAAACCTCTAATGGGGACCATCCGTGCAGCTTATGTGATCAGAGCAACGTTTTACCAGATCCGGCTTGGAAACACGAGGATCCATATATATTTCATTAACCCAATAAAGCACTCGGACTTCTACATATAATCAATGCCTCACCCCACGAGGATTTGAAGCCACGATCTTATAATTGTGACCGGGGAACGCTACCTCTGGGCCACCAGGACAATAAAAGCAGTCCTAGACTCTCCTATATTTCACACAAAGCCTGTTCAACGAGCTTATAGCGCCGTGAACCTCTCATGGGGACCACCCGTGCCGCTTAGGTGATTAGAACAACGTTTTACCAAATGCGGCTTCGAAACACGAGGATCCATATATATTTCATTAGCCCAATAAAGCACGCGGACTTCTACATATAATCAATACCTCACCCCACCAGAATTCGAACCCACGATCTTATAATTATGACCAGGGATCGCTACCTCTGGGCCACCAGGACACTATAAGCAGTCATAGACTCTGTTATATTTCACACAAAGCCTGTTCAACGAGCTTATGGCGCTGTGAACCTCTAATGGGGACCATCCTTGCCGCTTAGGTGATCAGAGCAACGTTTTCCCAAATCCGGCTTCGAAACACGAGGATCCATATATATTTCATTAGCCCAATTAAGCACGCAGACTTCTACATATAATCAACACCTCATCTCACCAGGATTCGAACCCACGATCTTATAATTGTGACCGAGGAACGCTACCTATGGGCCACCAGGACACTATAAGCAGTCCAAGACTCTGTTATATTTCACACAAAGCCTGTTTAACGAGCTTATGGCACCGTGAACCACTATAGGCGACCACCCGTGCCGCTTAGGTGATTAGGGCAACGTTTTACCAAATCCGGCTTGGAAACACGAGGATCCATATATATTTCATTAGCCCAATAGAGCACGCGGACTACTACATATAATCAACACCTCACCCCACCAGGATTTGAACCCACGAACTTATAATTCTGACTGGGGAACGCTACCTGTGGGCCACCAGGACAATAAAAGCAGTCCTAGACTCTGCTATATTTCACACAAAGCCTGTTTAACGAGCTTATGGCGCCGTGAACCTCTAATGGGGACCATCCGTGCAGCTTATGTGATCAGAGCAACGTTTTACCAGATCCGGCTTGGAAACACGAGGATCCATATATATTTCATTAACCCAATAAAGCACTCGGACTTCTACATATAATCAATCCCTCACCCCACGAGGATTTGAAGCCACGATCTTATAATTGTGACCGGGGAACGCTACCTCTGGGCCACCAGGACAATAAAAGCAGTCCTAGACTCTCCTATATTTCACACAAAGCCTGTTCAACGAGCTTATAGCGCCGTGAACCTCTCATGGGGACCACCCGTGCCGCTTAGGTGATTAGAGCAACGTTTTACCAAATGCGGCTTCGAAACACGAGGATCCATATATATTTCATTAGCCCAATAAAGCACGCGGACTTCTACATATAATCAATACCTCACCCCATCAGGATTCGAACCCACGATCTTATAATTATGACCAGGGATCGCTACCTCTGGGCCACCAGGACACTATAAGCAGTCCTAGACTCTGTTATATTTCACACAAAGCCTGTTCAACGAGCTTATGGCGCTGTGAACCTCTAATGGGGACCATCCTTGCCGCTTAGGTGATCAGAGCAACGTTTTCCCAAATCCGGCTTCGAAACACGAGGATCCATATATATTTCATTAGCCCAATTAAGCACGCAGACTTCTACATATAATCAACACCTCATCTCACCAGGATTCGAACCCACGATCTTATAATTGTGACCGAGGAACGCTACCTATGGGCCACCAGGACACTATAAGCAGTCCAAGACTCTGTTATATTTCACACAAAGCCTGTTTAACGAGCTTATGGCACCGTGAACCACTATAGGCGACCACCCGTGCCGCTTAGGTGATCAGGGCAACGTTTTACCAAATCCGGCTTGAAACACGAGGATCCATATATATTTCATTAGCCCAATAGAGCACGCGGACTTCTACATATAATCAACACCTCACCCCACCAGGATTTGAACCCACGAACTTATAATTCTGACTGGGGAACGCTACCTGTGGGCCACCAGGACAATAAAAGCAGTCCTAGACTCTGCTATATTTCACACAAAGCCTGTTTAACGAGCTTATGGCGCCGTGAACCTCTAATGGGGACCACCCGTGCCGCTTAGGTGATCAGACCAACATTTTACCAAATGCGGCTTCGAAACAAGAAGGATCCATATATATTTCATTAGCCCAATAAAGCACGCGGACTTCTACATATAATCAACACCTCACCCCACCAGGATTCGAACCCACGATCTTCTAATTGTGACCGGGGAACGCTACCTCTGGGCCACCAGGACAATAAAAGCAGTCCTAGACTCTGCAATATTTCACACAAAGCCTGTTCAACGAGCTTATGGCGCTGTGAACCTCTAATGGGGACCATCCGTGCCGCTTAGGTGATCAGAGCAACGTTTTACCAAATCCGGCTTCGAAACACAAGGATCCATCTATATTTCATTAGCCCAATAGAGCACGCAGTCTTCTACATATAATCAACACCTCACTCCACCAGGATTCGAACCCACGATCTTATAATTGTGACCGAGGAACGCTACCTATGGGCCACCAGGACACTATAAGCAGTCCTAGACTCTGTTATATTTCACACAAATCCTGTTCAACGAGCTTATGGCGCTGTGAACCACTATAGGGGACTACCCGTGCCGCTCAGGCGATCAGAGCAACGTTTTATCAAATGCGGCTTCAAAACACGAGGATCCATATATATTTCATTAGCCCAATAAAGCACGCGGACTTCTACATATAATCAACGCCTCACCCCACCAGGATTTGAAGCCACGATCTTATAATTTTGACCTGGGAACGCTACGTCTGGGCCACCAGGACAATAAAAGCAGTCCTAGACACTGCTATATTTCACACAAAGCCTGTTCAACGAGCTTATGGCGCCGTGAACCTCTCATGGGGACCACCCGTGCCGCTTAGGTGATCAGAGCAACGTTTTACCAAATGCTGCTTCGAAACACGAGGATCCATATATATTTCATTAGCCCAATAAAGCACGCGGACTTCTACATATAATCAACACCTCACCCCACCAGGATTTAAACCCACGATCTTTTAATTGTGACCGGGGAACGCTACCTCTGGGCCACCAGGATAATAAAAGCAGTCCTAGACTCTGCTATATTTCACACAAAGCCTGTTCAACGAGCTTATGGCGCCGTGAACCTCTAATGGGGACCACCCGTGCCGCTTAGGTGATCAGAGCAACGTTTTACCAAATGCGGCTTCAAAACACGAGGATCCTTATATATTTCATTAGCCAAATAAAGCACGCGGACTTCTTCATATAATCAACACCTCACCTCACCAGGATTCGAACCCAAGATCTTATAACTGTGACTGAGGAACGCTACCTATGGGCCACCAGGACACTATAAGCAGTCCTAGACTCTGTTATATTTCACACAAAGCCTGTTCAATGAGCTTATGGCACCGTGAATCTCTAATGGGGACCACCCGTGTCGCTTAGGTGATCAGAGCAACGTTTTACCAAATCCGGCTTCGAAAGACGAGGATCCATATATATTTCATTAGCCCAATTAAGCACGCGGACTTCTACATATAATCAACACCTCATCCCACCAGGATTCGAACCCACGATCTTATAACTGTGACTGAGGAACGCTACCTATGGGCCACCAGGACACTATAAACAGTCCTAGACTCTGTTATATTTCACACAAATCCTGTTCAACGAGCTTATGGCGCTGTGAACCACTATAGGGGACCACCCGTGCCGCTTAGGTGATCAGAGCAACGTTTTATCAAATGTGGCTTCAAAACACGAGGATCCATATATATTTTATTAGCCCAATAAAGCACGCGTACTTCTACATATAATCAACGCCTCACCCCACCAGGATTTGCAGCCACGATCTTATAATTTTGGACTGGGAACGCTACGTCTGGGCCACCAAGACAATAAAAGCAGCCATAGACACTGCTATATTTCAAACAAAGCCTGTTCAACGAGCTAATGGCGCCGTGAACCTCTCATGGGGACCACCCGTGCCGCTTAGATGATCAGAACAACGTTTTACCAAATCCGGCTTCGAAACACTAGGATCCATATATATTTCATTAGCCCAATAAAGCACGCAGACTTCTACATATAATCAACACCTCACCCCACCAGGATTTGAACCCACGATCTTATAATTGTAACCGGGGATCGCTACCTCTGGGCCACCAGGACAATAAAAGCCGTCCTAGACTCTTCTATATTTCACACAAAACCTGTTCAACGAGCTTATGGCGCTGTGAACCACTATAGGGGACCACCCGTGCTGCTTAGGTGATCAGAGCAACGTTTTACCAAATGCGGCTTCAAAACACGAGGATCCATATATATTTAATTTCCCAAATAAAGCACGAGGCTTCTACATATAATCAACACCTCACCCCACCAGGATTCGAACCCACGATCTTCTAATTGTGACCGGGGAACGCTACCTCTGGGCCACCAGGACAATAAAAGCAGTCCTAGACTCTGCAATATTTCACACAAAGCCTGTTCAACGAGCTTATGGCGCTGTGAACCTCTAATGGGGACCATCCGTGCCGCTTAGGTGATCAGAGCAACGTTTTACCAAATCCGGCTTCGAAACACAAGGATCCATCTATATTTCATTAGCCCAATAGAGCACGCAGTCTTCTACATATAATCAACACCTCACTCCACCAGGATTCGAACCCACGATCTTATAATTGTGACCGAGGAACGCTACCTATGGGCCACTAGGACACTATAAGCAGTCCTAGACTCTGTTATATTTCACACAAATCCTGTTCAACGAGCTTATGGCGCTGTGAACCACTATAGGGGACCACCCGTGCCGCTCAGGCGATCAGAGCAACGTTTTATCAAATGCGGCTTCAAAACACGAGGATCCATATATATTTCATTAGCCCAATAAAGCACGCAGACTTCTACATATAATCAACGCCTCACCCCATCAGGATTTGAAGCCACGATCTTATAATTGTGACCGGGGAACGCGACGTCTGGGCCACCAGGACAATAAAAGCAGTCCTAGACACTGCTATATTTCATACAAAGCCTGTTCAAAGAGCTTATGGCGCCGTGAACCTCTCATGGGGACCACCCGTGCCGCTTAGGTGATCAGAGCAACGTTTTACCAAATGCTGCTTCGAAACACGAGGATCCATATATATTTCATTAGCCCAATAAAGCACGCGGACTTCTACATATAATCAACACCTCACCCCACCAGGATTTAAACCCACGATCTTTTAATTGTGACCGGGGAACGCTACCTCTGGGCCACCAGGATAATAAAAGCAGTCCTAGACTCTGCTATATTTCACACAAAGCCTGTTCAACGAGCTTATGGCGCCGTGAACCTCTAATGGGGACCACCCGTGCCGCTTAGGTGATCAGAGCAACGTTTTACCAAATGCGGCTTCAAAACACGAGGATCCATATATATTTCATTAGCCAAATAAAGCACGCGGACTTCTTCATATAATCAACACCTCACCTCACCAGGATTCGAACCCAAGATCTTATAACTGTGACTGAGGAACGCTACCTATGGGCCACCAGGACACTATAAGCAGTCCTAGACTCTGTTATATTTCACACAAAGCCTGTTCAATGAGCTTATGGCACCGTGAATCTCTAATGGGGACCACCCGTGTCGCTTAGGAGATCAGAGCAACGTTTTACCAAATCCGGCTTCGAAACACGAGGATCCATATATATTTCATTAGCCCAATTAAGCACGCGGACTTCTACATATAATCAACACCTCATCCCACCAGGATTCGAACCCACGATCTTATAACTGTGACTGAGGAACGCTACCTATGGGCCACCAGGACACTATAAACAGTCCTAGACTCTGTTATATTTCACACAAATCCTGTTCAACGAGCTTATGGCGCTGTGAACCACTATAGGGGACCACCCGTGCCGCTTAGGTGATCAGAGCAACGTTTTATCAAATGCGGCTTCAAAACACGAGGATCCATATATATTTCATTAGCCCAATAAAGCACGCGGACTTCTACATATAATCAACACCTCACCCCACCAGGATTTGAACCCGCGATCTTATAATTGTGACGGGGGAACGCTACCTCTGGGCCACCAGGACAATAAAAGCAGTCCTAGACTCTGCTATATTTCACACAAAGCCTGTTCAACGAGCTTATGGCGCTGTGAACCATTATAGGGGACCACCCGTGCCGCTTAGGTGATCAGAGCAACGTTTTATCAAATGCGGCTTCAAACCACGAGGATCCATATATATTTCATTAGCCCAATAAAGCACGCGTACTTCTACATATAATCAACGCCTCACCCCACCAGGATTTGCAGCCACGATCTTATAATTTTGGCCTGGGAACGCTACGTCTGGGCCACCAGGACAATAAAAGCAGTCCTAGACACTGCTATATTTCACACAAAGCCTGTTCAACGAGCTTATGGCGCCGTGAACCTCTCATGGGGACCACCCGTGCCGCTTAGGTGATCAGAGCAACGTTTTACCAAATGCTGCTTCGAAACACGAGGATCCATATATATTTCATTAGCCCAATAAAGCACGCGGACTTCTACATATAATCAACACCTCACCCCACCAGGATTCGCACCCACGATCTTATAATTGTGACCAGGGAACGCTACCTCTGGGCCACCAGGACAATAAGAGCAGTCCTAGACTCTTCTATATATCAAACAAAGCCTGTTCAACGAGCTTATGGCGCCGTGAACCTCTAATGGGGACCACCCGTGCTGCTTAGGTGATCAGAGCAACGTTTTACCAAATGCGGCTTCAAAACACGAGGATCCATATATATTTAATTTCCCAAATAAAGCACGCGGCTTCTACATATAATCAACACCTCACCCCACCAGGATTCGAACCCACGATCTTCTAATTGTGACCGGGGAACGCTACCTCTGGGCCACCAGGACAATAAAAGCAGTCCTAGACTCTGCAATATTTCACACAAAGCCTGTTCAACGAGCTTATGGCGCTGTGAACCTCTAATGGGGACCATCCGTGCCGCTTAGGTGATCAGAGCAACGTTTTACCAAATCCGGCTTCGAAACACAAGGATCCATCTATATTTCATTAGCCCAATAGAGCACGCAGTCTTCTACATATAATCAACACCTCACTCCACCAGGATTCGGACCCACGATCTTATAATTGTGACCGAGGAACGCTACCTATGGGCCACCAGGACACTATAAGCAGTCCTAGACTTTGTTATATTTCACACAAATCCTGTTCAACGAGCTTATGCCGCTGTGAACCACTATAGGGGACCACCCGTGCCGCTCAGGCGATCAGAGCAACGTTTTATCAAATGCGGCTTCAAAACACGAGGATCCATATATATTTCATTAGCCCAATAAAGCACGCGGACTTCTACATATAATCAACGCCTCACCCCACCAGGATTTGAAGCCACGATCTTATAATTTTGACCTGGGAACGCTACGTCTGGGCCACCAGGACAATAAAAGCAGTCCTAGACACTGCTATATTTCACACAAAGCCTGTTCAACGAGCTTATGGCGCCGTGAACCTCTCATGGGAACCACCCGTGCCGCTTAGGTGATCAGAGCAACGTTTTACCAAATGCTGCTTCGAAACACGAGGATCCATATATATTTCATTAGCCCAATAAAGCACGCGGACTTCTACATATAATCAACACCTCACCCCACCAGGATTTAAACCCACGATCTTTTAATTGTGACCGGGGAACGCTACCTCTGGGCCACCAGGATAATAAAAGCAGTCCTAGACTCTGCTATATTTCACACAAAGCCTGTTCAACGAGCTTATGGCGCCGTGAACCTCTAATGGGGACCACCCGTGCCGCTTAGGTGATCAGAGCAACGTTTTACCAAATGCGGCTTCAAAACACGAGGATCCATATATATTTCATTAGCCCAATAAAGCACGCGGACTTCTTCATATAATCAACACCTCACCTCACCAGGATTCGAACCCAAGATCTTAAAACTGTGACTGAGGAACGCTACCTATGGGCCACCAGGACACTATAAGCAGTCCTAGACTCTGTTATATTTCACACAAAGCCTGTTCAATGAGCTTATGGCACCGTGAATCTCTAATGGGGACCACCCGTGTCGCTTAGGAGATCAGAGCAACGTTTTACCAAATCCGGCTTCGAAACACGAGGATCCATATATATTTCATTAGCCCAATTAAGCACGCGGACTTCTACATATAATCAACACCTCATCCCACCAGGATTCGAACCCACGATCTTATAACTGTGACTGAGGAACGCTACCTATGGGCCACCAGGACACTATAAACAGTCCTAGACTCTGTTATATTTCACACAAATCCTGTTCAACGAGCTTATGGCGCTGTGAACCACTATAGGGGACCACCCGTGCCGCTTAGGTGATCAGAGCAATGTTTTATCAAATGCGGCTTCAAAACACGAGGATCCATATATATTTCATTAGCCCAATAAAGCACGCGGACTTCTACATATAATCAACACCTCACCCCATTAGGATTTGAACCCACGATCTTATAATTGTGACCAGGGAACGCTACCTCTGGGCCACCAGGACAATAAAAGCAGTCCTAAACTCTGCTATATTTCACACTAAGACTGTTCAACGAGCTTATGGCGCCGTGAACCTCTAATGGGGACCACCCATGCCGCTTAGGTGATCAGAACAACGTTTTACCACATGCGGCTTCAAAACACGAGGATCCATATATATTTCAATAGCCCAATAAGGCACGCGGACTTCTACATATAATCAATACCTCACCCCACCAGGATTCGAACCCACGATCTTCTAATTGTGACCAGGGAACGCTACCTCTGGGCCACCAGGACAATAAAAGCTGTCCTAGATTCTGCTATATTTCACACAAAGCCTGTTCAACGAGCTTATGGCGCTGTGAACCTCTAATGGGGACCATCCGTGCCGCTTAGGTGATCAGAGCAACGTTTTACCAAATCCGGCTTCGAAACACGAGGATCCATATATATTTCATTAGCCCAATTAAGCACGCGGACTTCTACATTTAATCAACCTCATCCCACCAGGATTCGAACCCACGATCTTATAATTGTGACTGGGAACGCTACCTGTAGACCTGGAACAATTTATGCAGTCCCTAGACTCTGCTATATTTCACACAAAGCCTGTTCAACGAGCTTATGGCGCCGTGAACCTCTAATGGGGACCACGCGTGCCGCTTAGGTGATCAGAGCAACGTTTTACCAAATGCGGCTTCGAAACCCGAGGATCCATATATTTTTCATTAGCCCAATAAAGCACGCGGACTTCTACATATAATCAACATCTCACCTCACCAGGATTTGAACCCACGATCTTATAATTGTGACCGGGGAACGCTACCTCTGGGCCACCAGGACAATAAAAGCACTCCTAGACTCTGCTATATTTCACACAAAGCCTGTTCAACGAGCTTATGGCGCTGTGAACCACTATAGTGAACCACCCGTGTCGCTTAGGTGATCAGAAAAATGTTTTACCAAATCCGGCCTGGAAACACGAGGATCCATATATATTTCATTAGCCCAATAAAGCACGCGGACTTCTACATATAATCAACACCTCACCCCACCAGGATTTGAACCCACGATTTTATAATTGTGACCGGGGAACGCTTCCTCTGGGCCAGCAGGACACTAAAAGCAGTCCTAGACTCTACTAAATTTCACACAAAGCCTGTTCAACGACCTTATGGCGCCATGAACCTCTAATGGGGACCACCCGTGCCGCATGGGTGATCAGAGCAACGTTTTACCAGATCCGGCTTGGAAACACGAGGATCCATATATATTTCATTAACCCAATAGGGTGTGTCATAGGAGGGAAGATCAGCTAAAACTAATGGCCCATCACTTTTTTGGTAGATTTTAGTGTATATAAACAGAAAATAATTTCAGTTTGAATATTTTGCAACCTTTTGCTAGGTAAATTTTAGCGTGAAATTTTTCGAAAATCTAACGTACAGCTGCATTAGTGCATTACAATTAAATAGTGAACATTGCTTTCTGACTTCATTCTTTAACAACCCAACTAACAATATTTTTTTCTGTTTCAGATTTTGATGCATTTATAAGTTGATAATATTTGCGATGGCTGCTTGTGTCAGGACGAGCAACCAAAAATCCAGCCATCTCAGTCACTATCTTGGGTCTGGGAGAGAGCTCCTGAAGTCGGAGTTGCCTACATTGAGAGATGCTTTGAGATACGGTGTTTTAATCAGGCAAATCAGTGAAAGAACCAAAGAAATTACACAAACAAAGACATTACCAGTGATATGACCAAAGCTGTCTTGGCACAGTACACTCTGGCTAACGCTCAGTTCAAGCCTTCAGTCATAACAAGTCAGAAGAAGATTAGTGAGAGACTGCTAACCAGTTGGGAAAAGGCAAGAGATATCTCTCTTGGGAGAGGAAAACTTGCAGTTAAGGACAGCTTTGCCAACCAACTGGACCAGTTATTTGACATAATTACTTGCAAGTGCCCAATTGTTCTCTGTCCTGAGTTTGGATGCGATCGTGACTGTAAATCCGAGGCCCACATCTCCTGTATTTATAGCGTGAACTATGAAAGATTCCTGTGATCGAACTGGCATTTGTCAAAGCACAGAGAGAAGACTGGCAGTATAGGGGCTCTCATGATTTCTAGCCAAGATATTCCGGAGTCCAAGAGACAGGAGGCTGGCACAGAGAGACAGAAGAGGAGAAGAGTTGCCGAGGAAAAGAGACTTGAGAAGGCCCAGGATGAGGTAAAAAAGGCCGATGATTGGAGTCAAGCTGATTCAGAGTTTAATGACTTCCCCATGGCTGATCCGAGTGCTGACCAGGAGAGTGGTGACTTTGTCCCTAACCCAGAAAATAATGATCCCAAACCTTCCAGGCATAAGATTCGAAATAGGAAAGATATCCCGAGCATAGCTCTGGCCAGCATGCGACACCACACTGGTCTCAGAGAAACTGCAAAGATAGCAACAGCTGCCTGGATTGACGGTGGTTTGATAACACCTGATGATGTTCACCTGGTGATAGATCATAACAAAGTAAGGAGAGCTCAGGAGAAACTTGTGAGTAACCTAGAAGAGGAGTTTGATAAGGGGATAAGAGAAAATGGAATCAATTGTTTGTTCTTTGATGGGAGAAGGGATGACACTAAAGTGTTCATGAAATTGGAGATTCTGACAAGTTGTTCCCTGCCATGGTGAAGGAGGAACACTACTCCTGCTGCAGTGAACCAGGAGGGAAGTATTTGTGGCATTTCACTCCAGAAAAAGATGACATCAGGAAACCAGCTGAGATAGTGGCAGATAACATTGTGAACTGGCTCAGAGAGAGGAACGTAGACCAGACCCTGCAGGCCATTGGAGGGGACAGCACCAACACGAACACAGGGTGGCAAGGGGGGATCATACAGTGGATAGAGCGGAAGATTGGGAGGAAGCTGGTCTGGATTGTTTGTGACCTCCACCCAACGAGTTTGCCACTCAGACATCTGATCCAGGGCTGGATGGCAAGACTCTTTCAAACAACAGATGGTCTGGTCACTTGGCAAGATGCTGGACTCTGCCACTGAGTTAGAAATAAATCCGAGCTTTAGAAAAAAAATCACAGTTGGCCCTCCACTCGTTGAGCTTGCACATACTGTCATTGACCTGAGTGCTGACCAATTGCCTGGTTTACATGATTTGCAGTGCCATCAAAACTGGGGTCATGCCTGATAGACTTGCTTACCTGCAGATAGGTCCAGTCTCTACATTCTGCTCTTGGCTCACAACAGCTCTCAGGTTCTGCAAATTTGGGTGCGGCTCATCACAAACTGAAAAGGGAACCAACCACAGCCTGAGACTTATTGTCCAATTCATCGTGAGTGTCTACTTGCCAAATTGGTTCAACACCAAGGTCAAGTCATCGTTCTCCGAAGGTCCGAGGCATGCTCTCTTCCAGCTTGAGCTCCTGAGGAGTCAGCCAAGGAAGGTTGTTCAGATTGTGGAGCAGACTGTGAGGAGATCTTCCTGGTATGCTCATCCCGAGGCAGTTCTGCAGACAATGCTCTGCAGTAAGGATGAGGAGGAGAGAAGAGTGGCAGTTAATAAGATCTTGGATATGAGACTTATGAGAGGATCTGGGCATGACGAATCAGTTGGTGACGATTCCTTCAGGGTCAGGAAGACTCCTGAAGTCAATCTAGGTGCCAAGACCCTCACTGATCTCATAGATCTGGATAACATCCAGGCTGGCAGTGAGCCCCCTCTTACCTGCAGCCTCACCAATGTTCAAGTCAGAGCTTTCCTGGACAACCCCAAGCATTATTTTCTTACTGGCCCTCGCACACCAGAGTATAGGCGTTGTGTACAGCAAATTGGCGAGGCCAGCAGTCACGTGTAGCCAGGAGGGGGAGGGAAGGCTACATCCGAGCTCAGGTGGTCAGCAGGGAGGTGATGAGTAAAGCAAACAAAAGACATGTTCTCTATGGTGTGCAGCAACACCGGGTCGTAGTAGTAAAACCGGTTTTTGTATTTGATGATTTTGTTTTCTAAAGGAATATTAAATTTAATAATTGTGTCAAGATCATTCGTTTCACTATTCTGGATCATTTTTATCCTAATAAATTAACCTGATACATTTACTTTACTTTAAATAAGCTATTTAGTGGTGTTGGTAAAAGGGTGGGAATACTGAATTTTCATATGATTTCAAGTTAAAATTTACCTAGCAAAAAATGAAAACTTTTCAAATCTTAAGATATCACATGATTCTGCACATAGAACTACATCATTAATACCATGGGCCGATTTTTCAAACTCAACAAAAAAACTTCGCCTCCGTATGACACACCCTATTAACCCAATAAAGCACGCGGACTTCTACATATAATCAACACCTCACCC
>NW_024751297.1:0-12619 GCF_018991925.1 Homarus americanus
GTACTCAACTGACACTACCTGACGTACTCAACTGACACTACCTGACGTACTCAACTGACACTACCTGACGCACTCAACTGACACTACCTGACGTACTCAACGGACACTACCTGACGTACTCAACTGGCACTACCTGACGTACTCAACTGGCACTACCTGACGTACTCAACTGACACTACCTGACGTACTCAACTATGCCAGCACATTATAGAGTACAATGTCCTCAGTCAGTCAAATACACGAGACATTCCTCAGTTGACATATCTCAAAGTTTTCCTCAGGTAATCATTTTTTCCTCACCTCTACCACCTCCATCTCGCTGCTTCCTTCTTAGTGGTAGCTCCCTTATCTTCCCTCCTTCCCTTAGTTCTTCTCCGCCCAAACATTCCCTCCTTCTCTCTTGTCTCTCTCCCTCCTCCCTCCCTCCTCCCTCTCTCTTCACTAACGTCATTCCATCTATTTTCCTCCCTTTACCTCACACATGTCTTCCTAAATTCTCCCTCTATCTGTTTCCCGTTTTCTTTTCGCCTCTCCTCCCTCCTTCTATCCTCCAGAAGGGCGGCGTCTCTCAGGATAGGACGGGAAAGAGGGTAAAGGGAGGAAGGAAGGAAGGAAGGAAGGAGATATCCCTCAGCCTCCCCTCAGCTAGTGTGAGAAAAATGCACTATTGATCCATATAGATTCAGCTCCTTAGTAAACACACACACACACACACACCCCACACACACACACACACACACACACACACACAACAATATCACCAGATCAACACCTACTTGAACAAACATTGTTCTCTCTCTCTCTCTCTCTCTCTCTCTCTCTCTCTTACCTCTTCCTCTTCCTCCTCCTCTCTCCCGCAGGAATAAAACTCATGTAGTTTTTAAGAGTGTGCAAATGCCGGGGTTGGCGTCTGGCACTCATAAATCATCGGAGTGGGAGAGTTTGGTTGATACACGGTGGTAACACTGTTGTCTGGTTCATATACGTTGGCAATACTGGATGGTGGATAATACATTGGATTTGAGCGCTGCCAACATTGGTGGGTGGCTCATTTGAACATTGGTAACACTGGTGGGTGGCTCTTGAACGTTGGTAACACTGGTGGGTGGCTCTTGATCGTTTGTAACACTGGTGGGTGGCTCTTGAACGTTTGTAACACTGGTGGGGTGGGTCTTGAACGTTTGTAACACTGGTGGGTGGCTCTTGAACGTTTGTAACACTGGTGGGTGGCTCTTCTGAACGTTTGTAACACTGGTGGGTGGGTCTTGAACGTTAGTAGCACTGGTAGGAGACTCTTGAACGTTGGTAACACTGGTGGGTGGCTCTTGAACGTTGTAACTGCCTGGTGGGGTAAGGTCTTGAACGTTTGTAACTTACTGAGTGCGTTGGCTCTTGAACGTTTTGTAACACACTGGTAGGTGGGTCCTGAACATTGGTAACATAATTGGGTGGCTCTTAACGTTTGTAACACTGAACTGGGTGGCTCTTGAACGTTAGTAACACTGGTAAGGCTCTTGAACGTTAAATATGGCACCACTAGGTAAGAGTGGGCTCATGAACGTTTGTAACACTGGTGGGTAGCTCTTGAACGTTGGTAACACTGGTAGGAGGCTCTTGAACGTTGGTAACACTGGTGGGTGGTTCCTGAATCGCAATAATAAGACTCCTTAAATTGTCTCAAAAATAGAATAAACATGATTGCCCAGGTAATGTTGTCAGCCCAGGTAATGTTGTTAGTCCAGGTAATGTTGTCAGCCCAGGTAATGTTGTTAGTCCAGGTAATGTTGTCAGCCCAGGTAATGTTGTTAGTCCAGGTAATGTTGTCAGCCCAGGTAATGTTGTCAGCCCAGGTAATGTTGTTAGTCCAGGTAATGTTGTCAGTCCAGGTAATGTTGTCAGCCAGGTAATATTGTTGGTCAGGTAATGTTGTTAGTCAGATAATGTTGTCAGCCCAGGTAATATTTGTCTGGCCAGAGTAATATTGTTAGTCAGGTAATGTTGTCCAGTCAAACCAATATTGTCCAGCCAGGTAATGTTGTTAGTCAGGTAATATTGTTAGTCGGGTAATATTTGCATCCAAGTCCAAAATAATCTTCATAAAGCCCAGAATATATTGTTAAATCCAGGTATAATGAGACAAAATCTCACATGAAGAGGTAAGTTAGGAGTTTATAGTAGTAGAGTATTATAGCGAGAGGAAATGGTAGCGTGTCTCGAGGGTATGATGTCAACACTGTATATTAACACAGGCACAGTACAAGTGTAGTATATAAAACACCAATGCGTGTTACAGCTTTATTTTACTAGTTCAATAGGGGGGATTAATAGGGGGGTTCGTACACAATTTATGATAGACTATGGTATTCTCGTATAACCTAACCTCACAATTAGAATGGGCACTTCACTAAGTCGATCGTTGGGGAGGCTCGGGATCACTGCACTTCTACAGTCTACACAGCCAGCACTTACTGTTACACGTGGAGTTGACAGCACTTTGTCGATGGACCCAGCTGAGACTTCGTTACACTTAGTGGTGGGCTTCTCTCGAGCGGGACTGGGGACGTGGTAGCTGGCCCTCACTAGTTACAAGACAACTGCTTCTCTGCCAATTCGCTCGAGGGAGGACCAGGACGTCCTATATATTGGGATGCGAGCCGTCAGGTTCAGCTGGCCTGGGGGGGGGGGCGGCGAAGGGTCTCCTTACATTTGACCCCGCAAATGTGCGGTCAGGCCTGGTCTTTTTCAGAACTATCTGGGAAAGTCATCAGGTGGGGCCGTGTGTATATTGGGAGAGCAACCGTGGGAGTTCCCCTACACTTGACTTCCCAAACGTCGGGCTAGACTGGAGTTTCTGAGATGTAAGGAGCAGTCGTCAGGCGGGGCCGTGTAACACGAGAGGCCTTGAGTTGGGCTCCAAGGGTTACAAGTGACCTGGCTAATTGTGAGGTCAGGTCCGGCCTTTGTTCAGAGAGTAGGTTATTGTATATCGGAAGAGGGTCAGCTGGTGCCTTCTTACATGTTTTGTTGGGGCCACATGTCACATGGGAGGGGAGCTAGGCTGATTTACAATCCTTGGTCGACCGCAGAGTTACACTTGACTTAGGGAAGGCCTAGAGTTTCTGAGATGTAAGCTGTGGTCTGACAACCCCTCACTACACCTCCCGCCAAGACCAAAGCTTCCATGCCAAACACAATTGTTCACAGTGGATAACAATAGCGAGTGCCCAACCTGAGAAAAATAGCTACTGCGGTGTAAAGTATGCACCTCACATCCTACCATAGTCTGGTAATATTTATAATATCTAAGCGGCTGTCTAAGGATACGGAAACGGAAAGGTGAATGTAGATATGAAGGAGAGAGAGAGCGCCTTAGCAGGCGCTTGTCGGAGATCGTCACTTTAGGGAGTTAGATGAGGGTACACAGTCGGAGGTTTGAAAGGTTATGCAATGGTGTTGCTTACCCTGGCTTATTTCTGCTTAGGTTCCAGTATCTTCAAGCCTGGAATAGATTTACATACTTGTTGCTTCAACTGTTAAACTCTTGCGCAGGGCAGCACATACAACATATAATAATAAGATACATGGCCGCTAAAAAAAAAGGGGGGGGGGAAGTTGGGGAAAAATACAACTTGTGAACAAAAAGAAATATTTGTACATACTAAAAAGGCAGCAAAAATTATTAACAAGATACAATGGCAAAAACAAAAACTCGTCAGCATTCGTCGAGATCCCGGGTGGCGGGTGGTCCGTCACCACCTCCACCAATCGGTGTCCAGCATCAGGGTGGACGACGCAGTAGATGTGGTGGTTGGCGTTTCCTGTCCCGTCCTGGGGTCCGCCGCAGTGTGTCGCGTGCCTCACTTCCTCCACTTGAACTTCTGTGTGGAGCGGCAGTTCCTGACGCATTCCAGATGGATTTTTCTAGTCCCATCTGAGTTTCCTCTGTAGAGTCTCATTTTCTGTCGTGGTCCAGCTGGATTTTTCTAGTTCCATCTGAGTTACCGCCCTTCCCGGCCGGGATCAAAGCCGGTCCACTGCTTGGGGTGTCATCGCTTTTGGATGGCGTGTAGGGCAGGGTCCACGGACAAGAGTTCGCCCTCCGTACGCGAGTGTCGGCGAGACCCCTGACCGTCCTGTCCCACACCCTCACAGTGGTGAATCCCTCCCTGGGTGGGCCCCCCAGGGTTTGCTTGTTTCTTCCTCTACTTGTAGTCAGGTCACTTCTGTTTCGTCCCCGATGGTGTGGTAAACACCGGCGAGGCAGATCCCGGGTGGGTCGAGGTCAGCCATTACTTGTCTGCTACCTGGTGGATCCATTCCCGGAGTGGAAGTGCGTGGGACCAGTTGACAGGTCCTGAAACGTAGGGAGCTGTCGTCTGCATCGCCACTGGGACCTCTAGTTGTTTGTTGCCTGTTGCTTGCTGCTACTGAAGTTGCAGGTCGGGTTTTCGGGATTTTCGCCTGGGTTCCAAGGGGACGACCTGATTCCCTGCCTGGAGCTGGGAGCTGCGCTGGTCCTGCATGGCGTAGCTTACTCAGGCTGATGGTACCCATAGATGTTGTCTGTCAGTATTGTGGGCCGTGAGGCCGTAGCCTCGGTGCGTGTCTCGTCGTTCAGCAGGCGAGCGACGAGACACAGCCCAGTGTCTTCAACCAGATCGAGGGCCAGCATTATGCAAACCCGTTTCTGGAGCTTGGGGCTTGCAGTGTTGACGTGAAGGCGTCACCCATTCGCCGCGGGGTTGCCCGCTGCGTGTCCCGCTCGTGTCGGGCATCCATTATGAGTCAGGATGCGTTGGTCTCAGCTCATCTGGTAGGGGGTCAGCTGCAGCTGTGGTGGTGTCATCTCCGACTTTTGTGTGGGGTCAGGGAGACCTCGCCCAGGCCCGTGAAGAGCAAGGGCAGTGCTGACTCTGTAGCTTAGTAGAAAGACAAGATCCCGGGGTGGAGAATCAACAATTAGAAGTGCCCCTAGACTCGTTACTTTAATCTATGTTCTGTGACCTAGTGTTATATCAATGAGCCCTAATCTGATCAGGTATTACTGGTACAAGTGGGGCAGTAGCTCGGGGAGTTTTCTGATTATTACTTGGGGTGTGAGGTACCTGGTTGTTCTGAGGGGGGTGGTCAGCTGCTGGTGGAGGGGTAGGGTGTTGGGAAGGGAATGTTACTCCTAGAGGGGGCTGGTTGGTGAGGCCTGATTTGTTCAAGACGTCATCGTCGACAGTTGCCAGCTTCAATCTATTCACATGCACAGTTTCCTTACGTCCCCCCTGGCAAAGCGGGGAAATAGTGAAGTTTACTTTGCTGGGTTGGGCGGTTACTCTATATGGGCCCTTCCATCTCTGTTGCAACTTAGAGGGGATATCGGGGGAGGATGATTCGTTAGTTAGGAAGACCAGGGTACCTACAGTGATATTGGAAGGGGTGACCCTGAGGTTATAGTAGGTGGCGTTGTGTAAGTGACCTTTCTTGTTTAGTTCCTGCACCCGAGTAAAGACCGTTTGTAACCTGTTTTGCAAGACAGAAGGGTAGTCCTCGCCATAGGATAGGGGTGGGGGTTGATTACACCAGCAGGAAGGTTTGGATCCCTACCAAAGTGAAGGAAGTAAGGAGTGTTATGCAGGGTGGTATTAATTGCGGTGTTCATGGCCAGTTGTGCAAGAGGTAGCTGATCGTCCCAACCGCCGTACTGATTATTAACCAAAAACGACAAGTGATCTTTCAACGTGCGGTGGGAACGCTCAACCATGGCATTAGCCTGTGGGTGGTAACTAGTGGTTAGATTTGACTTAGCCCGCAGCAAGTCGCACGCCTTCTGAAAGATGACCGAGGTGAACTCTGTCCCTTGATCACTTACAATGACCCGGGGGCATCCATGAGTACCAACGTATTGTAACAGGGCTTCACAAACTGTCTCTGCGCGTTTATCGGGGATGGGTATATAGGTTGCAAAACGTGAATAGTGATCGACGATAGAAACAACGTATCTGTTTCCCCGGTGTGAACGTATTGACATGTCAGTTAGATCGATCGATACCCGTTCCAAGGGCTGAGAGGCTGGTGGAAACTCCTGCAGCTCTCCCTGTCTCTTTGGGGTACCCTTCCTTAGCTGACACGGCAGACATCCTTTGACAAATGCCCCAACCTTCCGCACTAGATTGGGCATGAAAAACATAGAGCGTGCACGTGCATATGTGCGACATTCACCCGGGTGGGCTGCGAATTGGGAAGAGTGAGCTACTTCTAGGGCCGAGTTTTCCAAGGATGCGGGGATGACTACGAGTTCTGTGGGTTGCTCATCATCCTGTTTCATAGTAACAAGATACAGGACTCCGCTTAAAAGACTGAAATCACAAAGTGAGGCTTTGTTGACCTTCTTGGGGAGCGGACCCCCCTCAAGGAACTCAATGACAGGACCCCACTGTGGGTCTTCGAGTTGGTGTTGGCGCACCTCGTTAGGTGATAGGTCCCCAAAAATGGGCTGAGTCATGCTGCTAGGATTCCCGACATTATTTATAGGTAATACATTACGGCTCAGTGCGTCTGGTACTACGTGGTTCTTGCCTGGCTTATGCAAAATGGAGAAGTTATACGCATTTGGAAAGACTGCCCAGCGTGCTACCCGTGCATTAGGAGTTTTACCTTGGAAGATATATATTAAAGGGCGGTGATCAGTGATTACATAAAAGTGTCTACCAAATAGGTAAGCATCAAAGGAAGTTACGGCCTTGACAATAGCCAAGGCTTCTTTCTCAGTTGTGGAGTAGCGGAGGGCAGCTCCGCTCAATTTCTGGGAAAAATAAGCAATAGGGATGGGGTTATCTTCACCACCTTGCATGAGACAGGCTCCCAGTGCTTCGTCGGAAGCGTCAGTGTGCACGTAAAACGGCTGCGTGAAGTCCGGCAGTGCTAACAATGTTGCCGACTTCAATAAGTCCTTAAGATGGTTAAAAGCTTTATCTGCCTCCCCCAACCACCGAAACTGAACCGACTTCTTTGTAAGTTTCGTAAGGGGGAGGGCCGCCTCTGAAAAGTGAGGGATGTGACGTCTGAAAAAATTGGCGGTGCCGAGGAACTGTTTCACACCCCTGGCTGTGGTGGGAGGTGGCATCTCTGCTATCGCTTTCACTTTCACCGGGTCGGGCCTAACGCCGCCATGACCTACGATGAATCCCAGGAATTTAACTTCCTGGCGCGCGAACGCGCATTTCCTAAGGGACACTTTCAGTCCGGCCGCTTTCATGACCGAGAGAACCTCATCTACATCCCGCATGTGCGAATCCATGTTATTACTATAGACGATAACATCGTCCAGGTAAGCCATAGCGTTCCGCCCAAGCATGGGTGTGAGACTGTGGTTCACAGCCCTCATGAACGTGGCCGGTGCTCCCTTTAACCCGAAAGGTAACCTGTTGAAACAAAATAGACGGCTGCCGTCCGCGAAAGCGGTTTTGGGGCGGTCAGCCGGGTCAACTGGTATACTCCAGTACGCGTCCTTACAGTCTAGAACTGTGAATATAGAAGCTCCGTTCAATTGGTCCAGTGTCTCGTCAATTCTGGGCAAGGGATAGCTATCAGCAATGGTGTCCTTATTAAGTTCCCTATAGTCTACACAGAATCTAGTTGACCCGTCCTTTTTTCTGACTAATACGACCGGGGAGCAATAGGGGCTAGTACAAGGGGAGATGACACCACGTTCTTCCATTTGGCGACATAAGTCCCTAATTTGAGTTTTAGCCGCCTCAGGAAGCCTCCACTGCCGCACTCTGGTGGGGGGAGCGGAGCCTGTATTAATTTTGTGTGAAGCTGACATCAGGCCGAGGTCCTGATCTGAAGTTGCAAATAGATCTTCATGCTGCTTTATTATAGCGCGTAGACGTTCTCTAATAAGGGTGGGTAGGTGATCTATGTCAAGGGATTCTATTGCAGTGGCGAACATTTGCTGTGACTCTACGAATTCTGTGTCACTCCTAATGTTATATCTCGTAGAATCGAAATGCTCCAGATCCTCTACTTTATCGACCGCACAGACTGTTCACACTGAATGACCAGGAGTAAGTTTAAATTCCCTGGGGGTGGGGTTTATGACTGGGACGCTAGGCTGCTCAGTGTTAATGAGCCCCGACTGCATGTATGGGGACATTTTATGAGGGGTTTCAACAAATACATACTCCTGATCCTCCGTGGAACTGTCGAACGACCTTGACCATCGAACGGGCAGAACAACACTAGAGTGGGGAGGGATGACAGTGGCACGCGTCGGGTGTAGCTGGGGGGCTTGGGGTGCGGGGGGCTGGGGGCGTTTAGGCTTAATGAGGTGGACGGGCAGACCAGACCTATTCCTGATAGGAGTACCTACATAATCTCTACCATCTAGTGTCACGGTATACCAGCTCCCATCAAACTGGATTCCATACTTAAACCTACACAAGAAATCTGACCCAATAAGAACATCCCCTGGGAAAAGATCACCGCTTACCACGACCAGCGCGTGAACAACTATCTTATCTCCTAAGTCTACAGTTATATCTCTGGAATCCAATGTTGAGAGGCGGTTCCCCGTGACACCACGTAACTCAGGAACTTTATGCTTTCCCCCTAGACTCATCTTGGAGGCCACGTTCTGTTTCACCAAGGACACCGAAGAGCCTGTGTCAATGAAAGCTTCAACCCGTTTCCCTCCCATTTTCAACTTAATAATTGGCCTGTCTTCCCTAGTCACCATCAACGCCTCGCCCTTGTCTTTAGTAGTAGGGACATAACCTGCGAATGTGTCCCTACTCGGCACATGCGTAACAACGCATTCTGGTGTATGGACACTCTCTGCGGGTATGTCCCTGGTCGCCACACCCATCGCACTGGTTTCCCTCACATTGAAAGGGACATCCGTGCACCGCGTGGGACCATGCCCCACAGGAGGAGCAGCGAAAAGGCTTTGGAGCTCTATACCAGCTATCCCGCATGGGCGGGCCCCGGGCGCGCACTTGTGACTGCCCGGGGGCGGGGGTCAATCCCAGCCCGCGCCCCGCGGGTCCCTGCCCCGGACGGCCGGCCGCCCCGTGGTGCATTACCCAACGTGTTTATACCTACGTTACGAGTTAGATTTAGAATATAAATATATGTCTACCCAGATCCCAACAGGCAACAACAAAAAAAACAAAGACAACCGGACTATAAAAGGGTAGACAAAGGATGCGAGTTTTCGTTGTGTATAATAAAGTACCATAAATTCCTTAACCAAAATATTCAGCTTATAAATTACCCTTAACCAAACTTAACCTAAACATTAACAGTATATACATATTAATAAAACATAAAACAATCTCAGCTGCAGGACGGGGAGCATACAGGAGATGAAAATAAGGAGGGTTTAAGATGGCTGACGGTGGGTGCCTGAGTATTGTAGAAGATAGGTAGTCACCAACGTAGTTTAGGAGAGATGATCCTGTGGCTACCCCCAGGAGCCATGCTCTCACTAGAGCTGACAAAGAAGACTTTGAGGAGGTGACGCAACAACCATGATAGGGAGAAGGGAAACCCCGGAGTGGTAACTAAGACGAGTCATACTCGTGTCTCGTCCCTAGATGGCGTTGCTCGTGGTGCTGGGCAGGTAGATCATGACAATCGGTGGAGGGGTTCGTAACACACCCCCCCCCTCCAAAGACCTCCGTAGCGCGGCGCGAAGGAGGTGATCACCTGGTGCGTCTGGAGAGTAGCTGCTGCATTTCCACTGGAGCTCGGGATAAGGAGTCTGCAATCAGGTTGTCCACCCCCTTTATGTGCCGGACTTGTAGATTATAGGGCTGGTGAGGAGAGCCCAGCGGAGGATTCGCTGGTTGGAGATCTTGTTGGTTTGGATGAACGTCAGTGGGTTATGGTCGGTGAAGACTAGGGTTGTTTGTGGGCAAGACTGGAGGTAACATTCAAACTTTTATTGCTGAACACCAGAGCCAAGGCCTTCTTCATGGTCGAGTAGTTGGTCTGATGTTTTTTCAACTCAAGGGAGTAATATGCCACAGGCAGCGGAATGACTGGTGGTTGGGTCAGGCTAGGGAGCCAGCCCCCACCCTGAGCCACCACTAGCGTCGATTTGCAGATGGAAGGGCAAGGTGTAGTCAGGGGGGTGGACTACAGGCTTGGAGGCAAGGAAGGCTTTGAGGCGGTGGAAAGACTGGTCGCACCCCTGGTTCCAGATGTAAGGGACCGCAGAACTGGTAAGGTCTGTGAGGGGTCCGGCCACGCTGGAGAAGTTACTGCAGAACCGACGGTAGTAGCCGCACATCCCCAGGAAGTGCATGAGTTCCTTCCTCGTCCTTGGAGTGGGGAAGGACAAGATGGCTTTAACGTTTGCGTCCTTGGGTCTCACCATACCATGCCCAACGATATGTCCCATGTAAGTCACCGAGGCCCGGCCAAAAGCAGATTTAGCCAGGTTTATGGTGAATCCAGTCTCTTGCAGTCGTGCAAACAGTATCTCCAAACGCACCAGATGTTCGTCCCAGCCGTCCGACACCACCACCAGGTCATCCAGGTAGGCGAACGTCCCACCTAGGTCCTGAATCAGGTAATTGATGGCCCTCTGGAATGTGGCCGGAGCATTAGAAAAGCTAAACGCCATAACCAAATATTGAAAAAAGACCAAATGGAGTTATAAATGCCGAGATTGAGCGGTTCCCATCCAGAGTCCCACTTGATAATATCCTTCAATAAGTCCACTGCGATTGGATAAATTTGGCACAGTTTGGCGTTGTCTATTATGCCTTCAATCAAAGGCGTAGGAGTTTGAGACAGTGACCTTGCCTCACTTTTACGATAATCGGTACAGAAACGAAAAGTGCCATCAGGTTTTGGAATGAGAAGGCAAGGTGAAGCCCAGGGGGAGGTACTAGGCTCAGCTAAGTTATGTTTTAACAAAAAATCTACCTCCTTTTTCATAATCTCTTTTTTTTGTGGATTTAGTCGATAGGCTGATTGCCTAATGGGTTGTACATCATCCGAGATTAGCTTAATATCATGTTTAAGTATATTGCAAAACCCTGGGAGGTCTGATGTAACTTTAGGAAATGTTGATAATAACTTAGCGAGATCTTTTGCTTGAGATGGATTCAGAACAGAAAAATACTCATCCAAGTTGTTGAGTATGTGACTGTTAGTAGGGTTTTCTTTAGGTAGAGGGAAGTCTAAATTCTCCAATAGGTCCATGTCATCTGTCTCTGTCTCCGGCTCCGGCCCTGACAAAACCGAATGCAATACAGGTTGACTTATAGCCCTGGACAGTCTTCCTCTGACTGTCTGGAACGGTAAAAGTTTCATGAGATTACGAACAAGTTGTGAATCTTTTTCTGCGATCAGGGAGTATGGACCAGTAAGTAGTTGAGGGAGGAGGAGTTAGTTTATTAGCAACTATATAGTGTATCCGCAAACTTGCTTTTTAAGGGGAGAGCCTGGAATGGCAGAAAGAGGCCACCTTTGTCACCTGGAGAAAAATGATCTTTAACTAATTTAGGCTGGGACTTCACCATTTTTCTTGGACTTTTTAAGTTTGACTGAGCAATGGTTCGGACTTCAGTTAATTTGACCCTTAAAGTGTCAATGTATTGGGAAACTGTTGCGGGCTTAATAGATGGAGTGTCAAACCACTGCTCCTTTACCATTTTAAGGGGTCCCCTAATTTGTCTCCCATATAGTAACTCGAACGGGGAGAACCCCAATGACTCCTGGGGACATTCCCTGATGGCAAAGAGTAACAAGTCTATGCTTTCATCCCATTCCTTTTGGTGTTCTATACAGTATTTTTTGAGCATTGATTTGAAAGTTTACTTGAAACCAAACCTAAGCAAACCCTGGATTGTGGGTGGTGTTTGAAGATGTACAATGGTCCATTGACTGTCTTTCAATTAATTGTTTGAAAGATTGCTCGTAAAATTGGTGCCCTGATCGGATTGATCTCTTTAGGAATGCCCACTGAAGTGAAAAAGGCAAAAAGATAGTTGATTACGTTTTTGAAGTGATGCTTTTAAGGGGAAAAGCCTCAGATAACGTACTGGTATCCAACTGTGAGCAGAATTGATTTTCTTAGTCTTTTGTAATATTCCACAATCCACAACAATCTTTCTTTCAAATGGTGTAGAAAATACTGGGATGGGCTTAATGGGAGCTGTTGGTATACTTTCATTTGGTTTACCTACCATTTGACAAATATGACAAGATTTTAGGTACTTTGACACATCCTTCCTAAGTCCAGGCCAGTAATAGTGTTGAAGGAGCTTTTTATATGCTTTCAGGATTCCCAAATGTCCTGAAATACCATCATGGGCAAGGGCAATTAATGCTGGTCTGACTGAGGAGGGAATTACCACTTAATGTATTTCAGACCACGTGTCTAGATGGGTAAGCTCAGGGGGTCTATAGGCCCTTATCAAAACCCCTTCCTGATAATAAAAACAAGGAAGGGTGTTAAAATCTTTACCCTCAACTGCTGCATGATGAAGTTTATTCATAGATGGATCAGATTGTTGGGCTTTAATGAGCTCATCCTTACTTATAGTCTTATTGTACAGATCTTCTGTGGGTAGGAAGATATTGGAGGTGGTTTTAGATGAAGAGGGCCCATTTC
>NW_024751298.1:0-28619 GCF_018991925.1 Homarus americanus
AGTTAGGTGAATGTTGACTGACTGACTGACAATTATTAGGAAGTGGTTCCAACACGTTCACACACAACCTATACTCATACCACAAGTCCAGAATTAGAGAGGATCATGTGATTGGATATATTTTCAACGATTTACTCAGTGTCTAACCAACTCTTTAGCGATTTAAATGTGGACCTAAAATTAGGTCCGTATATTTGTTTGTCGTGGTGGTGGTGGTGGTGTGCGCCCGTCCATCAGGTTGATTAACCACCAAAACCATAAAGGGTGCAGCCCTGCCGTTTCAGGGCATACACCACATCCATGGCGGTGACGGTCTTCCTTTTTGCGTGCTCGGTGTAGGTGACGGCGTCACGGATGACGTTCTCCAGAAACACCTTGAGGACGCCGCGGGTCTCCTCGTAGATGAGGCCGGATATACGTTTAACACCTCCACGCCGAGCTAGACGACGAATGGCGGGCTTGGTGATACCCTGGATGTTGTCACGAAGCACCTTACGATGACGCTTGGCGCCACCCTTTCCAAGTCCCTTGCCTCCTTTGCCTCGTCCGGTCATGTTGTTGTGGTTGCTACTACAGGTGGTCCTGGTGTGGCTTCGCCCACGGTTTGGTGGGAGTAGGTGGCGTGCTGTGGACGCAGCGGTAGTATCGTTCATCCAAGGCCGTCCCTCCCTCTTGGAGGTGGGGCGTAGCTTGCGGATGACGCATGCGGCACTCGTGGCCAATGAGGTGGCCACTGAGGTGGAGAATGTCTGTATATAAGCCCGCCCGCCTGCCAGGCCGCCCGTATTTACTATTTCGTCGTCGAGATGGCCCGTACTAAACAGACTGCCCGCAAGTCCACTGGAGGCCAGGCTCCACGGAAGCAGCTTGCCACCAAGGCAGCTCGCAAGTCCGCCCCAGCCACCGGTGGTGTCAAGAAGCCCCATCGTTACAGGCCCGGAACCGTCGCCCTTCGTGAGATCCGTCGTTACGAGAAGAGCACAGAGCTACTCATCAGGAAGCTGCCCTTCCAGCGCCTGGTGCGTGAGATCGCCCAGGATTTCAAGACTGACCTGCGCTTCCAGTCGTCTGCCGTCATGGCTCTGCAGGAAGCCTCTGAGGCTTACCTGGTGGGTCTTTTCGAGGACACCAACCTGTGTGCCATTCACGCCAAGCGCGTTACCATCATGCCCAAGGACATCCAGCTGGCCCGGCGCATCCGCGGAGAGCGTGCTTAAGTCCTCTTCCTTGGGGAAAAACAAAAAGCACAACAAAACCTACCAGACATCTATAACTTGGCCCTTCTCAGGGCCAAAGAACTGTTCTGAAGATAATTTTCATGACAATCGAAATGGTTGGTGGTAGGAGAGCGTTAATTTCGGTTACCCAAATCGCCTAACGGTAAGTTGGTAACATTCGTGCAGGCACGAATGTATAGTAGGTCATCAATTCGGGAGGTGGGTGGGTGCAACAAACAAGAGCTAGTAACAAATAAATGTATAAAGAATAAGTAAGTAAATAAATAAATAAAATAAAAGAAAATACAATAAAATACAATAAAATAAAATAAATTGTTTACATGAAATAGGCGTGCTGCAAACATGAAATGAAGCCCAAACACACTCCATGTATGTCACTTTGCAGTGGGTGTAAAAGTACTCCACGCAGAATTTATTTATTTATTTATTATGTTTCGATTTAGTCCGGTTTCTACGCCAATAGAGAATGCAGATTATTATAATTTTTTTTTTTATTTATTTCCCTCTCAATATATCACTGTCGGTAACTGTCTCTTTAACATGTAACTGTGGCTCCGATGGAGCCGATTAAGTTGTAGTAGTGGGATGGCGTGTTTGTTGTGCACAAGTAACCTCTTACTTGGAAGAGGTGTACTTGGTGACAGCCTTGGTGCCCTCAGACACGGCATGCTTGGCCAGTTCACCGGGCAGCAAGAGTCGGACAGCTGTCTGGATTTCCCGACTTGTAATGGTGGAGCGTTTGTTGTAGTGCGCCAGGCGGGAAGCTTCGGCAGCGATGCGCTCGAAGATGTCGTTCACGAAAGAGTTCATGATGGACATAGCTTTGGAGGAGACTCCTGTGTCGGGGTGCACTTGCTTCAGTACCTTGTAGATGTAGATGCTGTAGCTTTCCTTCCTCCTGCGCTTCTTCTTCTTGTCACCCTTGGCAATGGCCTTCTGGGCCTTTCCAGCCTTCTTGGCAGCCTTTCCGGAAGTTTTGGGAGGCATGGCGGCACAGTTACTCGTGGCGCGGAGCGAGAGAATTGAAAACTGGCCCGACTAACTTTTCCTTATATACCGAGCGGGCCGCTCAGGATCAGACTGGCTGCAGCTACGGCTCTCTTACATTGGTTGGGTCCGCGAGACGGCCACCTGGCCTGATCCTGAGCTTGGTATAAAAGACCAAGGTGGCGGCCGGAAATTTAACTCCTATCACGAAAAGCAGCAGCAGCAACATGTCAGGACGCGGCAAGGGAGGCAAGGTGAAGGGCAAGTCAAAGTCCCGTTCTAGCAGGGCCGGACTCCAGTTCCCCGTGGGTAGGATCCACCGTCTCTTGCGTAAAGGCAACTATGCTGAGCGTGTTGGTGCAGGTGCACCTGTGTACCTTGCAGCCGTCATGGAGTACCTGGCAGCAGAAGTGCTCGAGCTGGCCGGTAACGCCGCCCGCGACAACAAGAAGACCCGCATTATCCCACGTCATCTTCAGCTTGCCATTCGCAATGACGAGGAGCTGAACAAGCTCCTGTCTGGAGTCACCATTGCCCAAGGGGGTGTCCTTCCTAACATCCAAGCTGTGCTCCTCCCCAAGAAGACAGAGAAGAAATAAGAACCCAAGGTTCGTTCACACAAGACAACCTAACCAAACAGGCTCCTTTCGGAGCCACAGGATATCACTTAAAGAGAGAAATATACGACATCAACGTTTTGCAGGATAACACTCTATTTTACGTGTAATTAGCATAGTATTGTGGAAATAGAGTGAAATTGATTTAGAATGGTGTAGATGTGAAGGGCGGTTGTGGGGGCCTGGGGTGGGGGACTTAAACGGGACTTAGAAGGGCGCAAGAAGCAGCAGCAGCAGCAGCAGCAGCAGCAGCAGCAAGGGAGGCGACCTTATTTTCACTCTGGTTCATTGACAGTACACATTTACCAGCAGCATACATTGGAGTCATATTGTAATTGTAGACTAATCAGTGTGGGCTAGCTAGCTAGCCAATTTGGGATAAACAGCAAGAATGTAATGTCCTCAATGAAGTAATGACATAGTTCAAGATACAATAAGAGAGGTGGCCTGAAGTCTTTGACAGTGTCACATTCAATAATATAGTGCTTTAAAGGTGTATCACAAAGTTTACATGCTGAGTGTTCCGGTATGGGTACAGCGTTACTAACTTGCCAGATGTGTCTGTATCCTAACCTAATTCTGGCCACGACTACATCACACAGGCAGGCAGGAGCAAGTTGTTTGGACACTATTCCTAGCCCCCTTGGTCCCTGTTCACCTACTGTAGCAGTAAGTAGGTACCTGTTGTAAATCGAAAGGTTGCGAATTCGTATTCAGGAAAGTTGTTGGAGCTTCTAAACTTGAACTGACACAATCCGAGGAGTGGTGACCCGAGGATCACAGACACTATCTCTCCCTTCCTAACCTCCTGCTCCTTCCTCTGTCCTCCCCAAATTGAACCATGCTATCGCAAAGGTAATAATACAGGTAGAGACAACAACATATTTTCCTATTGTCTTATTATATATTAATAACAGAAACGCTGCCGCCATCCCGGAGGCTTTACATTGTCTCACTGTTCATTCCCTCCACAATTCTACCTCGTACTTCTTCTTCTTCTTCTTCTTCTTCTTCTTCTTCTTCCATGAATACTTTATTAACGGTGTATGTAAGTTTCACCATGTTTTGCACGACAGCGGTAGAGCAAAGTATATTTTGTTAGCAATAAACCAAAAGCATATTTTATGGCCTAATCATCACTACATAGAACACCACCCATAAAGCATGATACTAGTAGACCACAAAAACTGCTATAAACACCCAAAGCATATTTTATTGCCTAATCATCACTACATAGAACACCACCCACAAAGCATGATACTAGTAGACCACAAAAACTGCTATAAACACCCAAAGCATATTTTATTGCCTAATCATCACTACATAGAACACCACTCATAAAGCATGATACTATTAGACCACAAACTGCTATAAACCCCCAATAATATACTATACTAGTGACTATAATTGTGTTACCCAATATTATACGAAATAATACTATAAAACATAATAATAAACACACTAATAGTGTATATTAGTTGAATGCACAATCTGATGAGAAGTAAAAAAAAAAAAAAACAACATAACAATAACCTAGAAAGAGTGTAGAGTATTTTTGTGCAAACTATTATACTAGTAGATGGTCTAAGATAACTGTATGTGAAGGAAAAGGTGTGCTCTCCACTCAAACTTTCTTTTTATGAAATCTCCTACTCCCCAGCTGAGCGGTACGCCCAATGGGAAACAAAACGTGGCACATAACACGCCGCCCGCCAGCTCTGGCTCGGTGAATAGGAATCAGTAATCGGGCGGAGTATAAACAACACCGCCGCCAATGTGCTCCTCCCATCTCTGAGGAAATCTGGCGGGCAACTTAGTATTATATTAGCATGTAATAATAATAACAATAATAATAATAATAATACTACTACTACTACTACTACTAATAATAATAATAATAATAATATTAATAATAATAATATTAATAATAATAACATGCAATTTCATTTTATAACACATACTAACAAAATAGTGTATAGCCTACTATACTTAACTATAATAGGTTAGGTTGCGTAGGAGGATCTAAAAAGTACAGTAGTATACACACACACACACACACACACACACACACACACACACACACATACATATAGACAACAAACTAAATTAGAAACCACACGTCAGTGAAGTTATCAAATCCTCCAGTTTCCGTCTCCACCTCCTACGCCGACTCAAGTCCCTCGGTGTTCCTGCACACGAGCTCCTCAGTGTTTACACAACATTCATACTTCCCAAGCTCACCTATGCCTCCTCCACCTGGTCTTCCTCCCTAAATGCCACACAACGTAAACACCTAGAAAAAGTGCAAAAGAGGCCATGCAAGATTATTCTCTACCCTTCCTACTCCACATATCAAGAAGCGCTCAACACACTGACCCTTTAGACTCTCACTGACCATCACCACGACCTCATCTGCAAATTTGGTAAGAAGCTTCTACACCATCCCCGACACCGGCTCCTACTACCACCTGAGATCCCTAGTCCGAGAATTGCTCTTCGACACCACAACCGCATCCAGCCCATACGTGCACGAACTGATCTCTATAAGAACAGCCCAGTCCCAACCATTGTAAAAATTATCGATAACTTGTAATAAATCAGTGTACTCACTCCCAGTAAACACTACTCCTTGCACTGTCACTATGTTGAAATGAACTGTAGTTTGAGCTTTTCCCCAGCTAGTTATTATATGTTTTATTTGTGTCACTCATGTTACTTGTATATTATTTGTAATTCGTAACCCATTCCCCAAATATGTAACTGTATATTTTCAGCCTTCTGGCTGCCAAGCTCTTTCAATAAACCGTTAATTATTATTATTATTATTATTTATATGTTGGCCCATACCAACTCACTCCCCTGAACCCTCCTCCCCACCGGACTATCAACAAGTTCTTGCCATAAGGTACTATCTCATTTGGCAAAGGAATGGAACCAGTGATGAATAGTGGTGAACAGTGCTTAACTCAGTGAAAAACAACTCGGCAGTTGAGTCTTACCCAAGCTAGCTAACCACCTTCACACAGTGAGGTCCCAGGTACCCAGTTATACTTCCCCTGAGACTCCACGATAGAGAGGCCTGGGACCACACCTCACCCACTTGAATGAGTGAGTCATGTCGACCACGTGGTGTCCCCAAGATGCTACGACACCACGTAGTGAATGTTTTGCTACAGCATCATCATGTGAAGTTCCTCATAACACCATCTGTGAGGTAACTGCTACATCATCAGGCCCCTCATAACGCCATCTGTGAGGGAGTTACTACACTACGTGTCTGGTGTTTAACATCTCACCTTACATTATCTACGCGTGCAAACATCAATCTGTATGTTCACTGTGTGCTCCTTCACCTTTCTCTAATGAGGGCTTTTGTTAAACCACCAATGTATGATGTACTAAGTCATTTGTGTCCAATGTATACTTTCGAAAAGCCCTTGTTTGGGGAAGGTAGGAGAGAGTAGTCGTCATTATTGTCCAAGCCACATTATTTATGTCTATATATAAGTAATGTAGGCTGGTTTTTAAATACCTCAATCCCCTAACGGTGCCGTTTGTATATTAAGAAATACCGAAGCCATACAGTACAACACCAGCGAATATGAAGTATCACTGTAACCGGCAACTGTTACTCACTCATACCTACATACATATATAGAGTCTTTACAGAATGATAGCAGACACGAGGAAGACGAACAACAAGAGGAGAAGAGTTAGAAGAAAATCAACTTCAAGCTAAGAAGAAGAATACCAAGACATTTCCTCCAAACAAGAAAACAACACACACACAATCAAGCCGACCAAACACTGAGAAACCATGGCGGAACCCAACATGCACCGGACGCTTGACCTGACTCTATCCTGCCGCATCCAGGCGAGTTGCTGCTTAAAGTCCCTCACGCAAGCGCTGTTTAGCCACTGCACCTATTCTATCCTCCTAAAATTCACTTCAATCCCCCCTGCCACTAGCATGTTATGTATGTATGTATGTATGTATGTATGTATGTATGTATGTAATGAATGATGATAACTGCAACTTTGTGTATTAAAACTCATTACTCTTACCGAAGTAATATAGTGCGTGGTTATGTTATGTCATGTTAGGATAGATTATAAACTACATTGGGTTACATTTCGTGAGGTTCGGTGACGCTACAGGAAGTTAGGTGAGGTACCTGGAGGTTAGGTGAATGTTGACTGACTGACTGACAATTATTAGGAAGTGGTTCCAACACGTTCACGCACAACCTATACTCATACCACAAGTCCAGAATTAGAGAGGATCATGTTATTGGATATATTTTCAACGATTTACTCAGTGTCTAACCAACTCTTTAGCGATTTAAATGTGGACCTAAAATTAGGTCCGTATATTTGTTTGTCGTGGTGGTGGTGGTGGTGGTGGTGTGCGCCCGTCCATCAGGTTGATTAACCACCAAAACCATAAAGGGTGCGGCCCTGCCGTTTCAGGGCATACACCACATCCATGGCGGTGACGGTCTTCCTTTTTGCGTGCTCGGTGTAGGTGACGGCGTCACGGATGACGTTCTCCAGAAACACCTTGAGGACGCCGCGGGTCTCCTCGTAGATGAGGCCGGATATACGTTTAACACCTCCACGCCGAGCTAGACGACGAATGGCGGGCTTGGTGATACCCTGGATGTTGTCACGAAGCACCTTACGATGACGCTTGGCGCCACCCTTTCCAAGTCCCTTGCCTCCTTTGCCTCGTCCAGTCATGTTGTTGTGGTTGCTACTACAGGTGGTCCTGGTGTGGCTTCGCCTAGACTAGACTAGAAAATGCTAGTGACAGGGGGGAAGGAGGTTCAGAGGAAGAATAAAGATAGGATGGAAGTGAATTTTAGAAGGAGAGAACAGGTGCAGTGGCTAAACACCGCTTGCGTGAGGGGGTGGCAAAAAGCCCTGAGGGTGCAACAACTACAGTCAGGACGAGGCAGAGGGAGGGCGGGAGCAGGTCCGGGCAGGCAAAGGGCCAACGCGGGTGTTCTGATTGTCGTCTTAGCTCGGGCAGTGTCGGCAAGCGTAGGAAGAACCGCCCCGCCACGGCGGCGGCGCAAGCCGAGAAACGCAGGTGGACGGACGCACAGGCAGCTCACGATCAAAGTAAACAGAGAAGGTGAAGATATGGAAATTTTGCTAGTCGTAGGGTTGTTTGGAGAAAGATGAAGGTAAAGTCTTTGAGCTATGTCAAAGAGGAACGGAGCGAGTTGGAGGAAGGGTTTTTGAATCTTTGAGCTTGAAATGTCAAAGTATTCATAGTAAGGAAGGATGAGCGTATCGTAGGAGAGTTTTTAGTAATAGCAGCAGACAGATTTGAGCTTTTTTGTCAAATTATGAACGGAGACGAGAATGAGATATAGGTTGAGTGGTTTCAGTCTAGAGTTAGGCAATTTTATTAAGAATTGGATGTCACAGACGTTGGGTATGTTTGATTAGGTTCTGAGAGTTGTGGGTCTTTTAGATATGTCAGAGAGAAATGGAGAGAGTTGGAGGAAGAGTTTTGAATCTTTGAGTTTGAAATGTCAAAGTATTCGTAGTGAGGAAGGATGAGTGTATCGTAGGAGAGTTGTTTAGTAATGGCAGGAGGCAGATTTGAGCTATGTCAAATTGTGAACGGAGATGAGAGTGAGATATAGGTTGTTAGGTTTCAGTCTTGAGTTAGGTCGATTTTGGTAAGGTGGCTTTGTCTGGCGGGGGGGGGATGTTGTGTTTGGAGATTGGTTGAGGGAGGGGGGGAGTTTGTGTTTGGGGATTGATGGGGGTGGCGGTTGTATGTTAATTTAAGGTGAATTAAAATTGCTTAAGGGGGGTTGTTGTGTGAGTGTGTATGTGTTTGCATGTAAATGTAAGGGGAGAGAGGGAGGGTTAGGATAATGTTATAAGGTCAGGTATGGTTCGGTTGTCCGGAGGAGGGGGGAGGAGAGGAGAGGAAAAGGGAGGCGAAAGGGGGAAAGGGGGGCTTTGGAGGTTCTTGGGTTAATTTATGGTATGGTAGGATTTCTTAGGAATGATATGTTTTGTGTTGCTAATGAATAGTTGTATTGCGTCATATGTTTTTATTTTTTTTTTTATTAGGAGGGTCAAAGGGGCTTGTTAGAAAGGTCGGGTATATTAAGTTTTTATCTTGGGAGGATTGTAGGTATTGATTTCTAAGAGGGGTTGTGAGTAAGGTTGGGTGGGTTAAGTTTTTCTTTTGGGAGGATTAGAGGATTGTGAGTAAGGTTGGGTGGGTTAAGTTTTTCTTTTGGGAGGATTGTAGGTTTTGTTAGTGGTTGGCAGAGTTGGGTTAATTATTGCATTCTCTCTTTCTTGCAGGTATTGTGAGTTCTGGCCCCATTCTTGAGGGAGAGGGTTTGTGTACAGGTACATTGCACCCCTCCCCGACCTTATTGGCTAAGAGAGGCGTTCAATGTCGTCTGCAATTTGGTACCGTTTTTATTAGGTACACCTCTCCGACCTTATTGGCTAAGGGAGGTGCCCATAAAACAGTGTTGGTAACATTCTTGAGGGAGAGGGCTTGCGTAGGCACTGTGGAACTCTCACCAACCTCATTGGCTAAGGGAAACGTACATGTCATTTGAGTTAGTATGGGATGGGTAAGTTAGTGATAGGGTGTGGTTAGTTAATGGTAGAATGGTTATTTTTTTATTTTGTGTGGAATTGCTAGTAATGGCTGGGTACGTTAGGTTTTTATTTTGGGGGGATTGTTAGGGGGAGTGTTAGTGCAGGTTGAGTGGTTTAGTTATTTATTAATTTATTTATTTTTTATTTTTTTGTCAGAGTGGTCTTGAGTTTGAGTTGGTGGCGTGGGGTTTGGAGTGAGGGGGGGGAGGAGGGAATTGGTCAAGTCAGGTAAGGTTAGGTTGGGTGGGAATTATTGGGTGTGGGGTTGAGAAGAGGTTAGGTTAAGCTTAGTTAGGTTAGGTGGGAATCGTTGGGTGTGGGCTGAGGAGAGGTTAGGTTGATTTGGTTAGGTTGGGTGGGAATCGTTGGGTGAGGGTTAAGGAGAGGCTAGGTTTTAATTTGGGGGGAAATTGTTGGGTGTGGTTATAGGGAAGATATTAATACAAGGGAGGTGGGAGGGGAGTGTTTGGTCTGTTTAGTACTTAAAGATAGAAATTCTGAGGTGCAGGGATGAGGTCTAAATTGTCGAGTGACTGTGAGCGTGGTGGTGGTATGAGTGTTGTGTATGCAAGTGAGGGAAGGGCAGTTACGTGACTGTGTGTGGGGGAGTCGGGAGGTTGAGGGGAGTGTGCTAGGTTCGTGTCGGAATTGATTTCTGTTGAGGTTTGTATTTCCTTTGGGGTAGTGCCGTATAGGTTTACTTTGATTATTGATTTGGTTGGATGAGTGTATTGAATAATTTTTTTGCTGTCAGGTGTATAGGGAGACAGGGGGGAGGTGTTCTTCCTCTTTGGTCTAGGGGTCTTGACCACTATTTCTGTGGGGGGAAGGGCTGCCATTTTATTCTTGGGAGTCTGGGGTGTTAGGGGAGGATCGGGTTTGGTTTGGGTGTTCGTGGTCCGGGAGTTCAACGTAGTCAAGTGGGAGAAGTCGGGTGTAGGCAAGGTCGAGGTGGAGGGGCCGGTATGTTTTGGACTGATTACTTTGGGGGGTGAGGTAATGGTATAATGGTGAGATAAGTCAGGTGTAGGCATGGCAGAAGTGGAGGGGAGGAGGGAGACAGTGGATTCTCTGGGGGGTGGGGGGGGCATGTTGGTACGGTCGGAGATGGGGGCAGTGGGGAAGATGAGGTCGGGACCGGTTCTGAAGGAGTCAGGAATGTTTATGGTAGGGAGGCCGTTAGCCTTCAAACCCTCAATTACCAGATTTAGAAAAAGTGATCTATTACCGTTGCTTAGGGAATGTGCCAGAAGTATGATGGTGGTGATTTTTGCGTCAGTGTCGGGGGAAGGGAGGGGGGCGGTCAGGGTGCTGTTGTTGAGTCTGATTTGGCACTTGTTGCTGACGGCAGAGTGTGGGCCTTTACAATTGCAGCATCTAGTAACAGTGGCAGTGCAGTTTCTGTATGAGTGGCCTTGATTGGCACATTTTGAACAGGTTAGTGAGTTACTGCAACGGTTGGTGGTATGTCCAAATTGATAGCAGTTGTAGCATTGGTGGACTGGGATGTAGTGTTGGAATTCGATGTTATGTGAGGGGATGATGTTATTGCCGAATTTAATTCCGTTGGATTTCAATTTGATGGCGTCAGTTTGTGTAGCTGTAGTGATTTTCAACATGGGGAGAGTTCCCATCCGGGCTGCATATGTCATTTGGGAGGTGTTGTGTGTGTTGAGTTCTGTCAATAGGTTAGGATTGTCAAGGATATGGGGGATGATTTTTCTACATATGAGGGTGCATTTTGCGCGGTATTCGGGTGAGCTGAGGACCGTTAAGCCATTGTCTTTTAGTTTTTTGTTCAATGCTGGGGAGTGGAATAGGTCGGCGTCTTCGTCATTCTGTACAAATACTTTGATAATGTCGTCATTGGTGAAGGAACGTATTTGGAAGATCAAAGTCAGCTGAAAAATGAGTGAAGCGAGGTCTGTGCACTGTTGGATGGTACGGTCCACTTTGAGTTTAATTGAAGGCATGTTAACTGGTGGAATTGGAGATTTATGGAGATCTCCCCTAACAAATTGTCCCTAATTTCCTGCGCCCCTCACGTAGGGGAGGCCCTGCACTATCACAGAGGTCCCCAGGCGAATCGGCAGGCTGTGCTGACCCCCCGCCCTTCACACAAACACGCACTAGCGAGGTGTGGGGACAGAGGGCGTTTCCAGACGAATACTCCCCTGTACGTCAACTGACAGGGGAATAGGTCCTTTCACGGCACGGAAGATAAAGGTTAGAGTGGTAGAAAAAGGTCTGAAAACTTACTGCTGACTCTTTCTTCACACCAAGCCCCTCAGCAGCATTCGGGGTTCCTAAGGGAGGTCCGATACTGTAGGAGAGGCTCAATGTGTCGATTGAATCAACAGAATTGTCAGTTGGAGAATGGAGTCAGGTGCTTGTGAATTCCAAGGTTGGTGGGAAGGTGGGAGAGGTCCCAGAACTAGCGAATCAGCTATGTCCGTTTGATCTCCGGCTTCCCCGTCGCTCTGCGTGTCTGCTCTCTGTGGTGGTCCTGGCTCCAATGAGTAATCGCGCACCATTTGGTGGGTGTAGGTGGCGTGCTGTGGACGCAGCGGTAGTATCGTTCATCCAAGGCCGTCCCTCCCTCTTGGAGGTGGGGCGTAGCTTGCGGATGACGCATGCGGCACTCGTGGCCAATGAGGTGGCCACTGAGGTGGAGAATGTCTGTATATAAGCCCGCCCGCCTGCCAGGCCGCCCACTTATCACATCGCTCCTGAACCAAGAAGACCTCTCAACAAGACCTCCTGCTGGACCCGGAACCTTGAAGACCGCCCTCTCCCTCGTGCCATTGTTGGCCATCTTCCCGGACCGGACCACCCACGACTGTCATCGCCCACAACAACTCACGAGCGTTCTTGGTTTATCTAGCATTAGCTTGCCCTCCCCACTGGTGGTGTGAGTGACCCACACTCCAGCTGGAGAGCAGTTATAGCGCGATATTCCCGGCGTGGTTTGAGCCCTTTTCCTTCTACTACTATTTTTCCTTTTTCGCTCTGGCCTAGGGACCTGCACCCTCAAAAGTGTATTCGTCCTGCGGTCCCCCCTGTAACTGTTCACCTCCCTCCCAGGAGATTGTGAACACGAAAGGGGGTCGGAGCAAAACCCTCCCCAGCCGAGTCTTTCCAGGAAAACCGTGATCGTGCGGGTCCACCTGGAAAGAGGGTAGCAATCCTTATCCTTCCCAAATAGGCACACTTAGCTCACGTCTATAAGTGAGCAGTCACATACACTAGGAAGTAGGCTTCCCCAATCGGGGCTCCGGGAGAGAAGCTCAGGAACCACTCTACGACCACCAGCTAGTGGGGAGTGCTGTAATTCCTCTGCTATTTACTCAACCGGAATAGGTAGGATCTAAAAAAAAAATAACCCGGTTATGGAGCGCGTACGCCCTCCTAACCGCGATCCCCGCCTGAACCGCCAACCTGACGACCCGAACCACGACAGGCTTCGCACAGAGAAAGCAGACCAGTTACGCGCCTTCAATGAAGCCCTGAAAAGTAGGAACACTGCCACCACCTCCAACAACTCCACCACCACTGCTACCGCCACTGAGGACAACTGGACGAAGGTAGAAAACAAGAAACGCCGACGTGCTTTTTCGGGAAACGAATGCCGTCAAGCAGCCCCAAAGGCACCCATCACCACCACCAGCTCACCTCCAACGACACTGCCAAAATTCCGGATCACGAAAACGGACGCAAAAACAACATATGCCGCCGTCACAGAGATGGAAAAGCTAAATCCTCTGGCCAAGTTCTCAGTGCGGCCCAACCTAAAGGGGGAGATGATCGTTCACCCCAAAGACAAGAACTCCGCCACCACCCTCGACACTTACCTGCAAAGCACCACCACCATTACTTCAACCAAGCTAGACCCCGCCCAGAAACTGATGAAGTCGGTAGTCCTCCGGTACCCAAAGGAACTACCTCTCGAACCCCTGGAGAACCACCCGAAGATCCTAAAAGCCGAGAGATGCTCTCCCCTGTCCGACAAGACGGCCACCACGAAACAAGTGCTCATAACGCACTACGGCTCACCCCCCAGCACCATAGACCTCAAAACCTGGGGGATCTACGAAGTGAGGCCCTTCGTCCCAGAGCCCCTGCGGTGCTTCAGATGCCAGAAGTACGGGCACCATCAGACAAGGTGCACGTACAAGGAAATCTGCGCAGTCTGCGCACAGAAGCACGGCACACACTCCTGCCTCACCAAGCTGAAGAATGGGGAAAAAATTGCCCCCAAGTGTGCCAACTGCGGGGGCAAACACCACGCCTGGAATCCTGGATGCTCCGAGAGAACAAAGAGGGTCCAGGCAAACCGACCAGCAGCAAGACCGGCCCCCACCGCCTACACACCAGCCCCACCAAGTACCTTCGTGTGGGGAACCCAAAGGCCCAAACAACAAAGACAACCTCCTCAGCCAGTCAACACCCAAAGTGCAGCCCAGTTTCCTGGCCTCACTACAGCCACACCTCAGCCACCCAAGCAGCAGACAACGACAACCACGAGCAAGACAAAAGAAGCACACACCAAGGCACCAGAAGGAATGATACACTTATCAGACCTAGCCAAGGTACTGACAACCTTCGCGGAGGGCCTAGCCGGACTACTGGGCCACAAGATCCAACCCACACAGCTCCAATTACTCATGGGGAGCGTCCTCGGGCAAGTCGCCACAGCTCCAGACACCTCAGTGGAGGAAGCCACGCCGGTCCGCACACGAGTAACAGCCGAGGTACACTCTACACCGAAGAAGGCCACCAGAGAACCCAAGATACCAACAGCTCCCAAGATACCGACAGCTCCCAGAAAGAAACTGGACGTTTCAACTCCCCTGAACCGAACCACGGCCCAGAAGGCAAAAACCACAGAACACGAAGACATGGACTTGATCCAGTTGGAATCGAGCTTGGACATCTCCATCGAGAAGCACCAGAAGTCCCCGATGAAACAGTGGTGGAAAACGTCAGCACCCTGAACATCCTTACATGGAATGCTCAGGGCATCAAAAACAAGAAACACCTCCTACAAGAAGCAGCAGCCAAGGACAAGCTTGACATCATACTCCTACAAGAAACACTTCTACAAGAACACCACTGTTTCAAATTCAGCGGTTACAAGACATACAGGAGGCATTTCACGCAGGCGTCAACAAGAGGATGTATGATCTTGGTCAAGTCAAGCATACCCTCCGCCGATGTCACGCAGCAATTTCCATGTGGGGAAAACATCGAGACACAGGCCGTCAAAGTAACCCTCCAAGAACGGGAATTAACTGTTCACAACATCTACAAGAACCCAAGGGGCTCACTGGAGGTTACTCAATTATTTGCTTCGGCCGCCGACCACGCCACACTCATAGGAGGGGATTTCAACGCACATCATCCCTTCCTAAGCTCGGCAAGCCCCACAAATGAAGACGGCCTACACCTATACACCACCTTTCAAGATACACCCGAGATCTGCCTCCTGAACACCGGAGAGCCCACCCACACTAGGGGAGGAAGGCTAGATCTAACCTTCGTCTCCAGTGCACTACAGCCTTCGGCCTCCTGGCAGATACACCCCACGCTGACCAGTGACCACTTCGCCACCCTAACAACGCTCAAGGTGAACAAACTCCCCACTCCACCCCCCCCGAGATGGAGATACAACACTCAAAAGGCAGACTGGGGACTCTTCAAGAAACACCTGGCTCAGTGGCGCGAAAAATCACAGCCGGCCGGCGCAGCACCCGCGGATGAGACAACCCTCCACCACCAATTGGTCGAGGCGTTTCACCTAGCGGCAGAAGAGGCTATCCCAAAAACAAAACCCACATCAAGACAGTACAATGATTACTGGTACTACTGTCCCAGGGTGAAAGAACTCAACCACAGAGTGAACATGGCCCGAAGAAACTACAGGAGACATCCCACGGCAACAAACAGACATCTCCTGCAAGTCATAGTCAAGGATACCAGGGAAGAGAAGGAAGAAATTAAAAACGTAAGCTGGCTCAAGTGGTGCTCCGAACTGAACGAGCACACCTCCCTTGGCAAGATGTGGGCCCAGATCCGAAGGGCATCTGGGAAGGCAACACCACCACCACCAACTCATCCCAACCCAGAAGAGGAAGCCGAGAGACTTGCAAAACTGTTCTCTGACCGAGCAGCAACGAAGAACCTCCCGAGACAGGCGGAGGAGACACAACGGCGTCTGCGACAGGTCAGACTCCAGATGATCCAAGAGGCCTGCAACAGTGAAGATGACACTGACAGACCATTCAACCAGCAAGAACTCCAGAAGTCGCTAAAACGAAGCAAGGATACAGCTCCAGGGGCCGACAGGATAACCTACTCCATGCTTTCTCATGCCGGTACAGCCGGACACGAGGCTCTGCTGCAAGCCATCAATGCTTCGTGGACAGCACAAAGACTCCCACCGGAATGGAAGAAGGCAGATATACAGCCCATTCCGAAGCCCAGAGAACCAGACAAGCCGAGGCCCATCTCCCTTCTCAGCTGCATAGCGAAGACCGGAGAAAGAATGGCTCTCAACCGACTCAAGTGGAAAGTAGGCAGCCCACACCCTCACATCTTTGCTTACACCGAGAACACCGGCACAGGCAACAACATCGCCGAGATACTCAGCACAGTGGACAACAAACCAGCTCTGGTGGTCTTCCTCGACCTGGAGAAAGCCTTCGAACTAGCAAATCCTTTGGCCATTACAACTACGCTCGCTAAAAAAGGCGTCAAAGGAAGGTTGCTGGGGTGGATCCAGAACTACCTCACACAGAGAGAAGCACGAGTACGCTTTCAGGGAGCAACCTCAAGCTACAGGGTCCACGAAAACGGAACCCCACAAGGAGGCATCCTCAGTCCAATGCTGTTCAATGTCCTGATGGAAAATCTAGTCAAACTTCCCTTCAGACAAACAGCCAAGCTCCTATGCTATGCAGACGACTTACAGCTTATAGTAAGAGGATCGAACAGACTAGCCAACACGCAACACGCACTCCAACTTATAGAAGAGGAGTGCAACAGACTTGGACTCAAGATAAATCCAGCCAAGTCGAAAGCGATGGCCATCTGCACAGACACACCAGACAAGTTGCTCTCCATACAAAACACGCCGGTAGTCTGGACCAACGCCCACCAGTGTCTTGGAATCTGGTTTGACCAGAAACTCACCTTCAAGCCGCAACTCGAGTATCTCAGGCACAGGACGAAGAGCAGACACAATATAATGAGGTCGCTCACCAGCAAATCCGCAGGAGCAAACCTTCATGTGCTCAAAGCCTACTACACAGCCGCCATCAGATCGCTGGTAGATTACAGTGCTCCAGCACTCATTGGACTGAGAGAAGACCAAATAGCTAAGCTAGAAGTCATTCAAAACAATGCTCTCAGGACCATGCTCGGAGCACCCATGTGGACCAGAATTTGCAATCTGCAAATGGAAACCGAGCTACCACCCTGGCAGTACGAGTCAAGCAGGTGACAGCCGGTCTCCTCGCCAAAATCTGTAGAGCAGACAAGCCCACAGTTGCCAAGATTCGAATCAGTGCCTCCCTCCACCTCGACCACAGAGTGCGAGGGGCCACCTGGTCGCACGAGGCAAGCGAGGTCATCCGACACCTGCAAGCAGAAACACTCGTCAAGAACAACCAAGACACACGAGACAATGGTTACACTGTTCCTCCACCATGGAGCCCTCCACCAGCCACACTCAAATTCACCGACCTCGGCGATAGTAAAGCCAACCTCCAGAAGGAGGACCTCAAAAAAATATCTCTCCAAGCCATAGCCACCGAGACACCGGCTGATGCAGCATCATACTTCACAGACGGCTCGGTGGACCCAAAACATCACAGATCCGGAGCGGCCTTCTACACCCAAGGTCAGACCCTCAAATGGAGACTTTCCAACGACTGCTCCACCCTACAAACAGAACTGGTAGCAATCTCAAAAGCCCTACAACACGCTGCAACACAACACAACAAGTCCGTCATAATTCACACGGACTCGAAATCGGCCATGCAGGCGCTGCAACACAGTCAACCAAGAGACAACGTCCACATCATCACCTCGATCCTCGCACAGCTACAGGAATTCCAAAGCCAAAACCGACCAGTCGTCTTACACTGGATTCCCAGTCATGTAGGGATCGGAAGAAACGACGTGGCAGACGAAGCAGCCAAGGCAGCTACACGTTCTAGTAGCGTACACATCCAAGTTCCAGCAAGTGTGCAACAGATCAAAAATCACCTCAGAAAGACTACCAAGCTCCACATCAAAAAGAGCTTCCTTCACGCACTCAACGCTGGCTCCCAATCAGCCAAATGGTACCTGGCGGCCACAAAAGGGGAACCACCTTTCGCAGACAAGAAAACTCCAAGACAAGCCCAAGTCAGCCTTCACCGACTACGACTAGGGTACAAGTGCTCCTGGCAGATAATCGGAAACGACGTCATGGAATGCACCTACTGTCAGGAGCCAGCAGCCAACCCACTTGAACACTATCTCCTCGATTGCGAGGTCACACAAAGCCTCCGAGACAGAACTCAAATCTCCCAAGAAACACACACAACACCAGCGGCCGCTCTAACCCGAAAGGCCCACACAGACCACATTCACCACCTACTCCGGGTCATCACACGATACCCACCACCCAGATAGCTTAGAAAGCATCCTCTCCCAGCAAGTGCGGACCCCAGTTCGGGGGGCGCGCCACTCCGAGGCTGACCACGTCCAAGAGTGGGGGCCGGTGGTAAGCGTCCACTGATCGGTGGTCCGCTCACACTTGCAACCTGCAGTATCCCTCCAATCTGCAGGTGGGACCACCTCCAATCCCAATCCGGTCTGGCTGCTCCTGGAGCTCCAGCCGGAACCACCAAACGGGCCGCCTACAGGTAAAGGCCCGTGTCGGACTACGGTCCGACAATCTATACAACAACAACAACAACCAGGCCGCCGACTCATCGCATCGCTCCTAAACGAAGAAGACCTCTCAACAAGACCTCCTGCTGGACCCGGAACTCTGAAGACCGCCCTCTCCCTTGTACCATTGTTGGCCATCTTCCCGGACCGGACCACCCACGACTGTCATCGTCCACAACAACTCACGAGCGTTTTCGGTTTATCGAGCATTATCTTGCCCTCCCCACTGGTGGTGTGAGTGACCCACACTCCAGCTGGAGAGCAGTTATAGCGCGATATTCCCGACGTGGTTTGAGCTCTTTTCCTTCTACTACTGTTTTTCCTTTTTCGCTCTGGCCTAGGGACCCGCACCCTCAAAAAATGTATTCGTCCTGCGGTCCCCCCTGTAACTGTTCACCTCCCTCCCAGGAGATTGTGAACACGAAAGGGGGTTGGAGCAAAACCCACCCCAGCCGAGTCTTTCCAGGAAAACCGTAATCGTGCGGGTCCACCTGGAATGAGGGTAGCAATCCTTATCCTTCCCAAATAGGCACACTTAGCTCACGTCTATAAGTGAGCAGTCACATACACTAGGAAGTAGGCTTCCCCAACTGGGCTCCGGGAGAGAAGCTCAGGAACCACTCTACGACCACCAGCCAGTGGGGAGTGCTGAAATTCCTCTGCTATTTACTCAACCGGAATAGGTAGGATTTAAAAAAATAAAAACCGGTTATGGAGCGCGTACGCCCTCCTAACTGCGACCCCCGCCTGAACCACCAACCTGACGACCCGAACTACGACAGGCTCCGCACAGAGAAAGCGGACCAGTTACGCGCCTTCAATGAAGCCCTGAAAAGCAGGAACACTGCCACCACCTCCAACAACTCCACCACCACTACTACCGCCACTGAGGACGACAACTGGACGAAGGTAGAAAATAAAAAACGCCGACGTGCCTTTTCGGGAAACGAATGCCGTCAAGCAGCCCAAAAGGCACCCATCACCACCACCACCTCACCTCCAACGACACTGCCAAAATTCCGGATCACGAAAACGGACACAAAAACCTCATATGCCGCCATCACAGAGATAGAAAAGCAAAATCCACTGGCCAAGATCTCAGTGCGGCCCAACCTAAAGGGGGCCGCCCTCGACACTTACCTGCAAAACACCACCACCGTTGCATCAACCAAGGTAGACCCCGCCCAGAAACTGATGAAGTCGGTAGTCCTCCGGTACCCAAAGGAACTACCTCTCGAACCCCTGGAGAACCACCCGAAGATCTTAAAAGCCGAGAGATGCTCTCCCCTGTCCGAAAAGACGGCCACCACAAAACAAGTGCTCATAATGAACTACGGCTCACCCCCCAGCACCATAGACCTCAAAACCTGGGGGATCTACGAAGTGAGGCCCTTCGTCCCAGAGCCCCTGCGGTGCTTCAGATGCCAGAAATACGGGCACCATCAGACAAGGTGCACGTACAAGGAAATCTGCGCAGTCTGCGCACAGAAGCACGGCACACACTCCTGCCTCACCAAGTTAAAAAAATGGGGAAAAAATTGCCCCCAAGTGTGCCAACTGCGGGGGCAAACACCACGCCTGGAATCCTGGATGCTCCGAGAGAACAAAGAGGGTCCAGGCAAACCGACCAGCAGCAAGACCGGCCCCCACCGCCTATACACCAGCCCCACCAAGTACCTTCGTGTGGGGAACCCAAAGGCCAAAACAACAAAGCCAACCTCCTCAGCCTGTCAACACCCAAAGTGCAGCCCAGTTTCCTGGCCTCACTACGGCCACACCTCAGCCACCCAAGCAGCAGACAACGACAACCACGAGAAAGACAAAAGAAGCACACACCAAGGCACCAGAAGGAATGATACACGTATCAGACCTAGCCAAGGTACTGACAACCTTCGCGGAGGGCCGAGCCGGACTACTGGGCCACAAGATCCAACCCACATAGCTCCAAATACTCATGGGGAGCGTCCTCGGGCAAGTCGCCACAGCTCCAGCCACCTTAGTGGAAGAAGCCACGCCGGTCCTCACACGAGTGACAGCCGAGGTACACTCTACACCGAAGAAGGCCACCAGAGAACCCAAGATACCGACAGCTCCCAGAAAGAAACTGGACGTTTCAACTCCCCTGAACCGAACCACGGCCCAGAAGGCAAAAACCACAGAACACGAAGATATGAACCTGATCCAGTTGGAATCGAACTTGGACATCTCCACCGAGGACCACCAGAAGTCCCCGATGAAACAGTGGTGGAAAACATCAGCACCCTGAACATCCTAACATGGAATGCTGCTGCAAGAAGCAGCACCCAAGGACAAGCTTGACATCATGCTGCTACAAGAAACACTTCTACAAGAACACCACTGTTCCAGTGGTTACAAGACATACAGGAGGCATTTCACGCAGTCGTCAACAAGAGGATGTATGATCCTGGTCAAGTCAAGCATACCCTCCTCCGAGGTCACGCAGCAATTTCCATGTGGGGAAAACATCGAGACACAGGCCGTCAAAGTAACCCTCCAAGAACAGGAATTAACTGTTCACAACATCTACAAGAACCCAAGGGGCTCACTGGAGGTTACTCAATTATTTGCTTCGGCCGCCGACCACGCCACACTCATAGGAGGGGATTTCAACGCACATCATCCCTTCCTAAACTCGGCAAGCCCCACAAATGAAGACGGCCTACACCTATACACCACCTTTCAAGATACACCCGAGATCTGCCTCCTGAACACCGGAGAGCCCACCCACACTAGGGGAGGAAGGCTAGATCTAACCTTCGTCTCCAGTACACTACAGCCTTCGGCCTCCTGGCAGATACACCCCACGCTGACCAGTGACCACTTCGCCACCCTAACAACGCTGAAGGTGAACAAACTCCCCACTCCACCCCCCCCGAGATGGAGATACAACACTCAAAAGGCAGACTGGGGACTCTTCAAGAAACACCTGGCTAAGTGGCGCGAAAAATCACAGCCGGCCGGCGCAGCACCCGCGGATGAGACAACCCTCCACCACCAATTGGTCGAGGCGTTTCACCTAGCGGCAGAAGAGGCTATCCCAAAAACAAAACCCACATCAAGACAGTACAATGATTACTGGTACTACTGTCCCCGGGTGAAAGAACTCAACCACAGAGTGAACATGGCCCGAAGAAACTACAGGAGACATCCCACGGCAACAAACAGACATCTCCTGCAAGTCATAGTTAAGGATACCAGGGAAGAGAAGGAAGAAATTAAAAACGTAAGCTGGCTCAAGTGGTGCTCCGAACTGAACGAGCACACCTCCCTTGGCAAGATGTGGGCCCAGATCCGAAGGGCATCTGGGAAGGCAACACCACCACCACCAACTCATCCCAACCCAGAAAAGGAAGCCGAGAGACTTGCAAAGCTGTTCTCTGACCGAGCAGCAACGAAGAACCTCCCGAGACAGGCGGAGGAGACACAACGGCGTCTGCGACAGGTCAGACTCCAGATGATCCAAGAGGCCTGCAACAGTGAAGATGACACTGACAGACCATTCAACCAGCAAGAACTCCAGAAGTCGCTAAAACGAAGCAAGGATACAGCTCCAGGGGCCGACAGGATAACCTACTCCATGCATTCTCATGCCGGTACAGCCGGACACGAGGCTCTGCTGCAAGCCATCAATACTTCGTGGACAGCACAAAGACTCCCACCGGAATGGAAGAAGGCAGATATACAGCCCATTCCAAAGCCCAGAGAACCAGACAAACCGAGGCCCATCTCCCTTCTCAGCTGCATAGCGAAGACCGGAGAAAGAATGGCTCTCAACCGACTCAAGTGGAAAGTAGGCAGCCCACACCCTCACATCTTTGCTTACACCGAGAACACCGGCACAGGCAACAACATCGCCGAGATACTCAGCACAGTGGACAACAAACCAGCTCTGGTGGTCTTCCTCGACCTGGAGAAAGCCTTCGAACTAGCAAATCCTTTGGCCATCACAACTACGCTCGCTAAAAAAGGCGTCAAAGGAAGGTTGCTGGGGTGGATCCAGAACTACCTCACACAGAGAGAAGCACGAGTACGCTTTCAGGGAGCAACCTCAAGCTACAGGGTCCACGAAAACGGAACCCCACAAGGAGGCATCCTCAGTCCAATGCTGTTCAATGTCCTGATGGAAAATCTAGTCAAACTTCCCTTCAGACAAACAGCCAAGCTCCTATGCTATGCAGACGACTTACAGCTTATAGTAAGAGGATCGAACAGACTAGCCAACACGCAACACGCACTCCAACTTATAGAAGAGGAGTGTAACAGACTTGGACTCAAGATAAATCCAGCCAAGTCGAAAGCGATGGCCATCTGCAAAGACACACCAGACAAGTTGCTCTCCATACAAAACACGCCGGTAGTCTGGACCAACGCCCACCAGTGTCTTGGAATCTGGTTTGACCAGAAACTCACCTTCAAGCCGCAACTCGAGTATCTCAGGCACAGGACGAAGAGCAGACATAATATAATGAGGTCGCTCACCAGCAAATCCGCAGGAGCAAACCTTCATGTGCTCAAAGCCTACTACACAGCCGCCATCAGATCGCTGGTAGATTACAGCGCTCCAGCACTCATTGGACTGAGAGAAGACCAAATAGCTAAGCTAGAAGTCATTCAAAACAATGCTCTCAGGACCATGCTCGGAGCACCCATGTGGACCAGAATCTGCAATCTGCAAATGGAAACCGAACTACCACCCCTGGCATTACGAGTCAAGCAGGTGACAGCCGGTCTCCTCGCCAAAATCTGTAGAGCAGACAAGCCCACAGTTGCCAAGATTCGAATCAGCGCCTCCCTCCACCTCGACCACAGAGTGCGAGGGGCCACCTGGTCGCACGAGGCAAGCGAGGTCATCCGACACCTGCAAGCAGAAACACTCGTCAAGAACAACCAAGACACACGAGACAATGGTTACGCTGTTCCTCCACCATGGAGCCCTCCACCAGCCACACTCAAATTCACCGACCTCGGCGACAGTAAAGCCAACCTCCAGAAGGAGGACCTCAAAAAAATATCTCTCCAAGCCATAGCCACCGAGACACCGGCTGATGCAGCATCATACTTCACAGACGGCTCGGTGGACCCAAAACATCACAGATCCGGGGCGGCCTTCTACACCCAAGGTCAGACCCTCCAATGGAGACTTTCCACCGACTGCTCCACCCTACAAACAGAACTGGTAGCAATCTCAAAGGCCCTACAACACGCTGCAACACAACACAACAAGTCCGTCATAATTCACACGGACTCGAAATCGGCCATGCAGGCGCTGCAACACAGTCAACCAAGAGACAACGTCCACATCATCACCTCGATCCTCGCACAGCTACAGGAATTCCAAAGCCAAAACCGGCCAGTCGTCTTACACTGGATTCCCAGTCATGTAGGGATCGGAGGAAACGACGTGGCAGACGAAGCAGCCAAGGCAGCTACACGCTCTAGTAGCGTACACATCCAAGTTCCAGCAAGTGTGCAACAGATCAAGAATCACCTCAGAAAGACTACCAAACTCCACATCAAAAAGAGCTTCCTTCACGCACTCAACGCTGGTTCCCAATCAGCCAAATGGTACCTGGCGGCCACAAAAGGGGAACCACCTTTCGCAGACAAGAAGACTCCAAGACAAACCCAAGTCAGCCTTCACCGACTACGACTAGGGTACAAGTGCTCCTGGCAGATGATCGGAAACGACGTCATGGAATGCACCTACTGTCAGGAGCCAGCAGCCAACCCACTTGAACACTATCTTCTCGATTGCGAGGTCACACAAAGCCTCCGAAACAGAACTCAAATCTCCCAAGAAACACACACAACACCAGCGGCCACTCTAACCCGAAAGGCCCATACAGACCACATTCACCACCTACTCCGGGTCATCACACGATACCCACCACCCGGATAGCTTAGAAAGCATCCTCTCCCAGCAAGTGCGGACCCCAGTTCGGGGGGCGCGCCACTCCGAGGCTGACCACGTCCAAGAGTGGGGGCCGGTGGTAAGCGTCCACTGATCGGGGGTCCGCTCACACTTGCAACCTGCAGTATCCCTCCAATCTGCAGGTGGGACCACCTCCAATCCCAATCCGGTCTGGCTGCTCCTGGAGCTCCAGCCGGAACCACCAAACGGGCCGCCTATAGGCAAGGCCCGTGTCGGACTACGGTCCGACAATCTATACAACAACAACCTGGGAGTGTCAGGAATTGTACCTGGGAGTGTCAAGAGGTGGCCTGTTAGTGTCGGAGAGTGTACGCAAGAAATTGTCTGGGGTGTACCAGGAATGTCAGCGGAGGTACATAAGTGTCAGAGGTGTACCTGGGAGTGTCAGAGGTGTACCTGGGAGTGTCAGAGGTGTACCTGGGAGTGTCAGAGGTGTACCTGTTAGTGTCAGAGGCGTACCTGGGAGAGTCGGAGGTGTACCTGGGAGTGTGAGAAGTGTACCTGGGAGTGTCGGAGGTGTTCCTGGGAGTGTCGGAGGTGTACCTGGCAGTATCAGCGGCGAACCTGGGAGTGTCAGAGGTGTACCAGTGAATGTCAGTGGAGTACCTGGGAGTGTCAAAGGTGTACCTGGGAGTGTCGAAGGTGTACCTGGGAGTGTGAGAAGTGTGCCTGGGAGTGTCGGAGGTGTTCCTGGGAGTGTCGGAGGTGTACCTGGCAGTATCAGCGGCGTACCTGGGAGTGTCAGAGGTGTGCAGAGAATGTCAGTGGAGTGATACCTGGGAGTGTGAAGGTGTACAGGGTGTCAGAGGAGTACCTGGGTGTGTCAGAGGTGTACCTGGGAGTGTCAGAGGAGTTCCTGGGAGCATCAGAGGAGTACCTGGCAGTGTCAGAGGTGTACCTGGAAGTGTTAGGGGTGTACCTGGAGGTGTCAGAGGTGTCCCTGGGAGTGTCAGAGGTGTACCTGGGAGTGTCTGAGGTGTACCTGGGAGTATGGAGGTGTACCTCAGGTGTAGAATTGTACCTGGGAGTGTCGGAGGTGTACCTGGGAGAGTCGGAGGAGTGTGTACCTGAGAGGCGTCAGAGAGGTGTACTTGGGAGTGTCAGGGGTGTACCTGGGAGTGTCAGAGGTGTACACAGGAGTGTCCAGAGGTGTACCTGAGAGTGTCGGAGGTGTACCTGGGAGTGTCAAGTGTACCTGAGAGTGTCGGAGGTATACCTGGGAATGTCAGAGGTGTACCTGGGAGTGTCGGAGGTGTACCTGGGAGTGTAAGAAGTGTACCTGGGAGTGTCAGAGGTGTACTTGGGAGAGTCAGAGGTGTACCTGGGAGTGTCATTGGTGTGCCTGGCAGTGCCAGAGGTGCACTTGGGAGTGTCAGAGGTGCACCTTGGAGTGTCTGAGGTGTACCTGGGAGTGTCTGAGGTGTACCTGGCAGTGTCTGAGGTGTACCTGGCAGTGTCTGAGGTGGTGTACCTGAAAAGCAGTGTCTGAGGTGGCCACCACAACGTGTCAGCTTGACATAACTGGGAGTGTCAGAGGAATTGTACACAAGTGTCCAGGGGTGTACCAAAAAAGTGTCAGTGGAGTACCTGGATGTGTCAGTGGAGTGCCTGGGAGTGTCAGAAATGTACCTGGGGAGTGTCAGGGTGTATCGCAGGAGTGTCGGACGTGTGCCTGGGAGTGTCAGAGGTGTACCAGGGAATGTCACTGGAGTACCAGGATATTGTCAAGAGTGTACATGTGGGTGTCGGACGTGTACCTGGGAGTGTCCGAGGTGTACCAGGAATGGTGGGTACAGGGTGTCAGAGGTGGCCTGGGAGTGTCAGAGGTGTACCTGTGAGTGTCAGAGGTGTACCTGGGAGTGTCAGAGGTGTACCAGAGAGTGTCAGAGGTGTACCTGTTAGTGTCGGAGGTGTACCTGGGAGTGTCTGGGGTGTACCTGTGAGTGTCAGAGGTGTACCTGGGAGTGTCAGGGGTGTACCAGGGAGTGTCAGTGGAGTACATGGGAGTGTCAGACGTGCACCTGGGAGTGTCGGAGGTGTACATGGAGTGTCAGAGGTGTACCTGGAAGTGTCAGCGGTGTACCTGGGAGTGTCAGAGGTGTGCCTGGAAGTGTCTGAGGTGTACCTGGGAGTGTCTGAGGTGTACCTGGAAGTGTCTGAGATGTACCTGGGAGTGTCAGAGAAGTACCAGGGAGTGTCACAGCAGTACCTGCGAGTGTGAGAGGTGTACCTAGAAGCGTCTGAGGTGTACCAGGGAGTGTCAGATGTGTACCTGGGAGTGTCTGAGGTGTACCTGGGAGTGTCTGAGGTGTACCTGGGAGTGTCAGGGGAGAACCAGGGAGTGAAAGAGGTGTACATGGGAGTGTGAGAGGTGTACCAGGGAGTGTCTGACGTGTACCTGGGAGTGTCAGAGGTGTACCAGGGATTGTCAGAGGTCTACCTGGAAGTGTCAGCGGTGTACTTGGGAGTGTCAGGGGTGTACCAGGGAGTGTCAGTGGAGTACATGGGAGTGTCAGAGGTGCACCTGGGAGTGTCGGAGGTGTACATGGAGTGTCAGAGGTGTACCTGGAAGTGTCAGCGGTGTACCTGGGAGTGTCAGAGATGTAACTAGGAGTGTCGGAGGTGTACCTGGGAGTGTCACGGGAGTACGTGGGATTGTCAGAGGTGTACTTGGCAGTGTCAGAGGTATACCTGGGAGTGTCAGAGATGTACCTGGGAGCGTTAGAGGTGTACTTGGGAGTGTCAGAGGTGTACCTGGGAGTGTCAGAGGTGTACTTGGGAGTGTCAGAGGTGTACCTAAGAGTGTCGGAGGTGTACCTGGGAGGGTCAGAGGTGTTTCTGGGAGTGTCGAAGGTGTACCTGGGAGTGTCAGAGGTGTACTTGGGAGAGTCAGAGGTGTACCAGGGAGTGTCAGCGGTGTACCTGGGAGTGTCTGAGGTGTACCTGGGAGTGTCAGGGGTGTGCCTGGGAGTGTTAGAGGTGCACTTGGGAGTGTCAGAGGTGCACCTTGGAGTGTCTGAGGTGTACCTGGGAGTGTCTGAGGTGTACCTGGCAGTGTCTGAGGTGTACCTGACAGTGTCTGAGGTGTACGTGGCAGTGTCAGCGGTGTACCTGGGAGTATCAGCGGTGTACCTGAGAGTGTTAGAGGTGTATCAGGGAGTGACAGAGGAGTACCTAGGATTGTCAGAGGTGTACCTAGGAGTGTGAGAAGTGTACCTGGGAGTGTCTAGGGTGTATCTGGGAGTGTCAGAGGTGTACCTGGGAGTGTCTGAGGTGTACCAAGGAGTGTCAGTGGAGTACCTGGGTGTGTCAGTAGTGTACCTGGGAGTGTCAGAAGTGTACCTGGGAGTGTCAGAGGTGTATCTGGTAGTGTCGGACGTGTACCTGGGAGTGTCAGAGGTGTACCAGGGAATGTCAGTGGAGTACCTGGGAGTGTCAGAGGTGTACCTGGGAGTGTCAGAGGCACCTGGAAGTGTCAGGAGTGCCACTGGGAGTGTCCAGAGGTGTACCTTGGAGTGTCAGAGGTGCACGCCCGAGTCTGAGGTGGCTGCTGGGGTGTCAGAGGTGTACCTGGGGTATGAAGGTGTACACCAGGTGTCAGACGTGTACCTTGGAGTGTCAGAGGTGTACCTGGGAGTGTCGGAGGTGTACCTGGGAGTGTCTGAGGTGTACCTGGGAGTGTCATTGGTGTGCCTGGGAGTGTCAGAGGTGCACTTGGGAGTGTCAGCCGTGCACCTTGCAGTGTCTGAGGTGTACCTGGGAGTGTCTGAGGTGTACCTGGCAGTGTCTGAGGTGTACCTGGCAGTGTCTGAGGTGTACCTGGCAGTGCCAGCGGTATACCTGGGAGTGTCAGCGGTGTACCTGGGAGTGTTAGAGGTGTATCAGGGAGTGAAATAGGAGTACCTAGGAGTGTCAGAGGTGTACCTAGGAGTGTGAGAAGTGTACCTGGGAGTGTCTAGGGTGTACCTGGAGTGTGTCAGAGGTGTACCTGGGAATGTCAGGGTCTGTACCAAGGAGTGTCAGTGGAGTACCTGGGTGTGTCAGTGGTGTACCTGGGAGTGTCAGAAGTGTACCTGGGAATGTCAGAGGTGTATCTAGGAGTGTCGGACGTGTACCTGGGAATGTCAGAGGTGTACCAGGGAATGTCAGTGGATTACCTTGGAGTGTCATAGGTGTATCTGGGAGTGTCGGACGTGTACCTGGGAGTGTCAGAGGTGTACCAGGGAATGTCAGTGGAGT
>NW_024751299.1:0-22672 GCF_018991925.1 Homarus americanus
CTTCACAATCTTCACTACATCTCACTTCACAATCTTTACCACATCTTACTTCACAATCTTTACCACTTCTTACTTCACAATCTTCACTACATCTCACTTCACAATCTTCACTACATCTCACTTCACAAACTTCACTACATCTCACTTCACAATCTTCACTACATCTCACTTCACAATCTTCACTACATCTCACTTCACAATCTTCACTACATCTCACTTCACAATCTTCACTACATCTCACTTCACAATCTTTACCACATCTTACTTCACAATCTTCACTACATCTCCCTTCACAATCTTCACTACATCTCACTTCACAATCTTTACCACATCTTACTTCACAATCTTCACTACATCTCACTTCACAATCTTTACCACATCTTAATTCACAATCTTCATACATCTCCCTTCACAATCTCACTACATCTCACTTCACAATCTTCACTACATCTCACTTTACAATTTTCACATCTCACTTCACAATTTTTACATCTCACTTCACAATCTTCACTACATCTCACTTCATAATCTTCACCACATCTCACTTCACAATCTTCACTACATCTCACTTCACAATCTTCACTACATCTCACTTCACAATCTTCACTACATCTCACTACACAATCTTCACTACATCTCACTTCAAAATCTTCACTACACCTCACTTCACAATCTTCACTACATCTCACTTCACAATCTTCACTACATCTCACTTCACAATCTTTACCACATCTCACTTCACAATCTTCACTACATCTCACTTCACAATCTTCACTACATCTCACTTCACAATCTTCACTACATCTCACTTCACAATATTCACGACATCTCACTTCATAATCTTCACTACATCTCACTTCACAATCTTCACTACATCCCACTTCACAATCTTCACTACATCTCACTTCACAATCTTCACTACATCTCACTTCACAATCTTCACTACATCTCACTTCATAATCTTCACTACATCTCACTTCACAATCTTCACTACATCTCACTTCACAATCTTCACCACATCTCACTTCACAATCTTCACCATCATTCACCTCACAATCTCACTTCACAATCTTCACTACATCTCACTTCACAATCTTCACCACATCTCACTTCTCACTAATCTTTACATCTTCACTGCATCTCACTTCACAATCTTCACTACATCTCACTTCACAATCTTCACTACATCTCCCTTCACAATCTTCACTAATCTCACTTCACAATCTTCACTACATCTCACTTCACAATCTTCACTACATCTCACTTCACAGTCTTCACTACATCTCACTTCACAATCTTCACTACATCTCACTTCACAATCTTCACTACATCTCACTTCACAATCTTCACTACATCTCACTTCACAATCTTCACTACATCTCACTTCACAATCTTCACTACATCTCACTTCACAATCTTCACTACATGTCACTTCACAATCTTCACTACATCTCACTTCACCATCTTCAATACATCTCACTTCACAATCTTCACTACATCTCACTTCACAATCTTCACTACATCTCACTTCACAATCTTCACTAACACCATCCTTCATCACTACATATATCAACATCCATCATCACTACTTATAACACCATCCATCATCTTCACTACATATAACACTATCCATCATCACTACATATAACACGATCCATCATCACTACATATAACACCATCCACCATCACTACATATAGAACCATCCATCACGACATATAACACCATCCAACATCACTACATATAACACCAACCATCATCACTACATATAACATCATCCATCATCACTTCCTATAACTCCATCCATCATCACTACATATGACACCATCCAGCATCACTACATATAACACCACCTATCATCACTACATATAACATCATGCATCATCACTACATATAACACCATCCATCATCACTACATATAAAACCAACCTATCATCACTACATATAATATCATCCATCATCACTACATATAACACCATCCAACATCACTACATATAACACCACCCATCATCACTACATATAACATCATCCATCATCACTACATATAACTCTATCCATCATCACTACATATAACACCATCCAGCATCACTACATATAACACCAACCATCATCACTACATATAACATCATGCATCATCACTACATATAACACCATCCATCATCACTACATATAAAACCATCCTATCATCACTACATATAACATCATCCATCATCACTACATATAACACCATCCATCACTACATATAGAACCATCCTATCATCACTACATATAACACCATCCAACATCACTACATATAACACCACCCTTCATCACTACATATAACATCATCCATCATCACTACATATAACTCTATCCATCATCAATACATATAACACTATCCAGCATCACTACATATAACACCAACCATCATCACTACATATATCATCATGCATCATCACTATATATAACACCATCCATCATCACTACATATATTACCCTCCTATCATCACTACATATAACACCATCCATCATTACTACATATAACGCCATCCTTCATCACTACATATAACACCATCCATCATCACTACATATTATAACACCATCCATCATCTCTACAAACACCATCCCTCTTTACTATAGTGATAAACAGAGCTTCTTTTTGTTGTCAATTTCTTTAAATTCCAACCTTATTAAACCGTAATTCTTTCTGTATGGTCAAATTTTGATTTGACCTCAGTGAGAGAGCTGTTAGTGTCAGTAAATCACAATGGTGTTCCGACGCACTGTAACAAAAGTTTCAAAGGTTGAGGTGAAGCCTTGCCAGGTGAAGGAGAAGGGCCCCCGATCTAACAAACTGCAGACCACAAAGCACACTAAACCTCAAAACAACAAGAAGAAGAAGGAAACTACCACTTTCTGCCATGTACAAAAGGACCAGTACCTGCCATGGGGAGACTACATCTTCACTGGGAAAAAGACAAAGAACAACAAGAAGCGTTGACCCAACATTTCTGATATTTAAAAATAATAAAAAACATATTAATTGATTTTGTTTGTATTATTTATGCTTTTATTATTTTCAACTGTAAACGTGCTGTTTTGGGAATATATTTTGAGTTACATAATATTTAGGTACAGCAGTTTATTTCACTGTATCTCCTTGTGTGAGTGTGTGGATAGTGTGTGGGTACTATGGGTGTGTGGGCATTATGGAGAACTAGTCATGGCTAACTGTGACCCTATAGACGGGTTACATCGGCCTTAACGCCCTTGTCTCAGCGCTATCTCATATATCCAAATTTCACATATTTGAAAGTATTAGATAACCAAAATATCTGGAAAATATTTAGTTAAAAATACAAATTATAAAACAAAATCGAAAACAAAAAGAAAAAACAATACCCGTGAAAGTGGAAATAAGGAGGAGGCAGAGCAGACGATACACAGGAAGGCAGTAATCATCATCCCCGTGTGAACCAGCCAGAGAAGAACTCCTTCGCCTCACCGTCCACCCGCGTACGATCAGCTGAGTGAAGTTGCCTCGTGTTGCAGTAAACTTTATCCGTAAAAGGACAATTTACTTTTACTTTTATTGTTTATCTTACTGTTTATAACTGTTTATTTTCTCTTACATAATGTACACTAAGTATGGGAGTGTACAGTAAGTTATACCGGATGGCAACAAATTCACATTCGTCTTGCAAATATTAAAACATTACCCTAACAACAGTATTGTATAACAACACGAGCTAAAGTGATGTGTAAAAACGTCGGTTGCAAAAAGAAATATTATTCTTTTAAGTCTTTTTCAGTTTGTTCAGTGTTAACAACATTATAGGTCATATTTCATGCAGAATGCATATACAATGTTTGCTGAAGGTTTAATACCTTTCTGTTTACTGATGATGTAAAACCCCCGTTAAAATACTTTAGAGTCGTTTACAAAATATTTGGTGCGTTTCCGGAGCATTGTATGTTTTTACAGCATGCGAGGCGGCAGGTATGTGGAGTTTTAAGAGCACTTCACGCTATAGCTCAGTTGGCCACGGATTAGCGAATTACGAACTGAAAATGTTTGGATCGTCATCTGTTTCGTGTAAGCTGTGTCGGACATTTTGTGCTACATTAAAGTCCAGCGATCTGTGGCAGCTGTCGGGCTCCTGCCTGACCACCCTTTGCCTAAGAAGAGAGAGAGTCTGAAGGTGTTCGAGTAGTTATTCAATTGTGAAAAAGTGATAGTGAGTCCCATAGACATGGCTGCCAGTTAGGGACAGTGTGGATACGGCACACTACATAGCATGTCTTCGGAAAGTAAAGGAGGCCGTGTAGCCAAGACTGCACTCAACCGCCTTCACTTCCCCAATTACAGCTAGGTGGACTGAGAGCGCCTCGGGATTATCATATCTATAATGCCAGACGGTAACACCATCCCCTTGACACCTCGGAGACTATACAGTACTGTGTTCGGGGCGTGTTTGTGGGTCTCTACTGCCGCCTCCCTATCGTTGAGTTGCTCCCCACTTACCGTAACCAGTCGAGGTCACTGTGGGAGGCCATGTACGGTACAGTACAGTACAGAGTCACGCCCCCCTCAACAACGTCCGCAGCTCGCCTGCTGAATACAGTATTTGCAAATGTGACCATAAACCCCAACAATTGTAGCAAATTACAAGTGCCGGGATTTGCCCCTGGTATTAACACAGTGACAAGCGTCCCATTCCTGGTAAGTAGCAGGTGGCCGGAGGTAGTGCAATCCTCTCCCAGACTACACGGAGATGAGAGAGAGCTGGCTGACCATCATGGTAAGGACGCGTCACTATTTGGACCCCAGGGAGGCCATTATCGTAAGTTAAGTGAAAGGCATTTGGAATACTGGACGACTAGACGCTATATGAATTTCTTTACCCTAGTTATCCCACCAATAATAATGAGTACAAGGGAGGTAGTCTCATCGGCGTTCACCAACACCATAGCCGTCTCAGTTACCTATTGCTCGTACAAGGTTTTTGAATGAAATAGTTTTACTAATATCAGGAACTTTCAAACTACTACAGGAAATAATATATATATATATATATATATATATATATATATATATATATATATATATATCTTGATAAAATCACACGGGAAGATGGAAACAACGGAGTACCTTAGCTTTCGTCTTTATTCAAGACATCTTCAGAGGCAACATATATATATATGCAAATAAATCACTGTAGGTGCGCGTGATCCAGGTATATGCTGATAACCACAAGGAAAAAGAAAACACGAAGTTCCCAAGCGCTTTCGTGTAATTTACATCTTCAGGGGTGAGTACAGACTGTAGGAATTAAAATCAATAAACCTTAGTGATGGTCAGTTCAAAACTGATAATATGTTACATAAATTTATTTGTCAGTGGCCCAAGGTTAAAAATGCTTTGAAAACCTTTGATCTAGATGTATGATAGTTATTTTGTGGGTCCCTTATTTTTGACCTGACCTGACTAGTCACGTCACCCCCCCTTCTCTTAAGCTCCTCTACGTGTGTGTTGGTGTGGGGATTAGTGGATGACATCATTATGACCTGACCTCATGTTTTTAAGGTCACCCTGTATATTTAAGCCTCTCTCTGTCCATGTAATCCAGTTGCCTCTGAAGATGTCTTGAATAAAGACGAAAGCTAAGGTGCTCCGTTGTTTCCATTTTCCCGTGTGATTTTATCAAGATATATATATATATATATATATATATATATATATATATATATATATATATATATATATATATATATATATATATATATATATATATATATATATATATATATATATAAGAAAATAAGGAGTCTGTAATAGGCCGGTTGGCCTGTGCATGGCAGCTCCTGTCGAGAGTTACTACCGCTCTCTATCATCCATGAATCTATCTAGCCTCCTTTTGAAACTTTCCAGAGTTCCCGCACTTACTACAAAGTTGCTAAGCTTGTTCCACTCGTCCACCACCCTATTTGTGAACCAGTTCCTTCCTATCTCCCTCCTAAACCTAAACTTATCTAACTTGAATCCGTTGCTCCGAGTCCTATCCTGCTCGGATATTATAAGAACTTTATCTATATCCCCTTTATATATATCTTCGCTAGTTTATACAATGGTGAACTATGTTAATATGCCCTTCATTGTGAACCAATAAGCATTATTAAATTTAATTAATTTCAAAGTAATTATTGTAGGTGTTACATTCAATGTCACTCGGTGGTGGTGATGTGTGGCCGTGGTGTTGTTATGATCAATACTTTGGGGAGAATGACAGACTTCGTCACACACACTACGTGTAAACTACTTGTGAATCTGTGTTATGATTTTGTCCTCTAAAACCTGGTATTGATCACGGCTATTGACTTCATCCTTGTTTCACTTTAATTGTTTTGGTTCAGACAATAAATCCATTAAGAGCGGCTGTTGGTTTCATTAATTAGAGAAGGTCAGGTTATCTCACCTGGCGGGGAATTCCTTCATCTGTTCTCTATAAATTGATGAAAGTCATTTTTCACTCCTAATTTCCCCAGAGACCAACAACCTGCAGAAAAGGAATATAATTATAGCTTTTGTTTTTTATATTTTTCACCCGTGAGAATTAGTGCTACTGACCTGGTGATACCCTGAGGCTAGAGTGTTGACGTCGGTGTTTATAAACGAATCATACTTGACCTTTCCCACCAATTATTATATACTAATAAGTATAATGTTCAAACATTTCCAATCCATAAGTTGTCGCTTTTTTTTAATCTAAATACGGAAAAAGAGTGTACTTAAAATATATTGTTTTAATTTGAGCTGTCTCCCCCCCCCCCACACACACATACACCAGGTATCATCATCATACAGAAACAAAATATGTATATAACTCGGTATGACAACTGCTTAATCTCGGGTTGAGAAAACGTTAACTGTGATTGTTATTGGAAATTCGATTGTAAACTGAACCTTCTGTTTCTTATGTGAGTCTTGGTGGAAATGTTGCCTCTCTCTCTCTCTCTCTCTAGTATAACAGTAGTATATAGCCAGGCACTAAGGCTCCCGTGTTTGTTGTGTTAAAAAAATTAAACGGTTGCAGTGACTTGTGACCCTCATAGCCTCTCCTGAACAACAATAAACGTTCTCCTTTTACTGCAACACAACTACAGTTATTGTAGACATTTGAGGATAAATATATACACTATCAATTTCAGTTTCCTTTAGGATGATTTACGTTTAGTTACATATATTAGTAAACTTAAAGTATTTATATAAAGGCAATATATTTGATCTTTTAAAATAGTAAAGCTCAAAGTATATTGACGATAAATTGATCTTCTTTTGTGATAATTCAACTCCAAGTATTTATATAACTAATCCAATCTTCCTATAATTTTATTTTAGCCACACACACACACACACACACACACACATATATATATATATATATATATATATATATATATATATATATATATATATATATATATATATATATATATATATATATATATATATATATATATATAAATATATATATAGTAAACAAAGTGTATATCTACAAACAACTATAAGATGCTCTTAGATAATTCTTTTTTAGTCTCACATTTCAGTAAACTCATAAACAGTAAACTGAGAATCTTTAAACACACTCCCGCTGCACTATTTCTCGGCCACACGTAAACAAAGCAGTCCGTATTATAGAGAATTGGACACTATGTTACATAAAGTGTTTCTCCTTGGTGGTGAGGTGTATCTTCAACACTCTCAGATGGCTTAGATTTTTCTCAGTGATGCTCTTGAAAGGAGGAGAAACTACCGTGAGTTAAGTTCAAGTGTGAAGGACCAGCGCTGTGGTGGTGTGGAAGCTAGGATGGTCAGTGTTATGGGGTGGTGTGGTACCTAGAATGGTCAACGTTATGGTGGTGTGGTAGCTAGGATGGTCAGCATTGTGGTGGTGTGGTGGAGGAGGTAGCTCTCTCTCTCTCTCTCTCTCAAAAGCAATATCAAGCGAGTTAACCATAATTCTTCAGTACCTCCGATGTGTCCCAGATTCCCCCGATAACTTATGTAAAGCTCACAGCATAATCTTACAAAGTGATGGTTTTTCTTACCAATATAATTCACGACTAACCAAAAGCAAATTTGGATATCTGGAAAGAGAGAGAAAGAGGGAGAGAGAAAGAGAAAGAGAGAAAGGAAGGAGAGAAAAAGAATAAGATTAGGTAAAGCTCAAGGGAATTTGTCTGCAGTTCAATGGTTCTTCTCATATTTCTGGAGAGAGAGAGAGAGAGAGAGAGAGGTGTTTGGTAATAACAGTAAATGACCTATCAACTTTTACGACCCACGACCATAATACGACCCACAACCCACGACCATAACCCACGTCATAAAGGTATAGATTAAGACTGGAGACTACGAGGACAATGTACAGATGAACTTATTGATATAAGTGAAGAGCTACGTCAAGGTGTGTGTGTGTGTCATCATCATCATCATCGTTATTATTATTATTATGATTATGATTATTATTGTTGTTGTTGTAGTTACTATTATTGTCATTACCATTATCATTATTATTATTATTATTATTATCATTATTGTTATTATAATTATCATTAGTAGCAGTATTATACCATACCCGTTATAATAAATGTTAACTGTATTAGATGTAAAAAAATAATAATATGAACATTGTTAAACTCTATTTGCAGATTAGTTAATAATAATAAAGTAAACTCATTTTGGTGGTGTCAGCTGCACATTTTCATTATATAAGAGCACCAGTCATATGGTTATGGTTCTTGCATCTTAAATATCAACATTAAACAACACATTTTTTCCGAAAATGTCACTGTGCTGGCGTGCCTTTATGACTAACACCGGGATACTGTTGTAATGAAAGTGTGGCAGGTGTTGTGTAGTGGTGGTGTTGAGTGGTAGTAGTGGTGGTGGTGGTGGTGGTGGCGGCGGTGTGTGGTGGTGGTGGTGGTGGTGGTATGTGGTGATAGGTGCTGAGTTAGGTATGGTGGTGGTGGTGAGATAGGTGTTGTGTGGTGGGATGATCCTCACTTGTAATCTTCCTCCACCAACAACTCACAACTCTCACTACCTGTTCTCGTGAGCTTTATCTCCGAACTATTGTAGTACTGTCTGCTACGATTTAGCTCAACTATAACTTCAGCCGATCAGAGCGCGACCTACATCCGGCAAATTGAAAATGTGAAACTTTCATGGACAACTTTAAAAACATTTAATTGATCCAGTAAATCGATAAAAAGTTATGTCACAAATATAAATATAAAATATGGCCAGGCGGTCATAAGCTCTCAGGCCGGGATGGTGAGGTACAGTCAGCCACAAGTCCGGTAACCTGCTTCAATATTCTCAGCCCCAAACCGACTCTGGCTAGGAGGAGCCTTGATGGTGTTCACAGATGGCGCTCCTGTGTACACAAGTCTAACATGAAGAAAAAAACTGACGCCATGGGCAAGTGTAATGCAATAACGGTACAAATAAGAAAACAAAAATGCATACAAATAAATGATATAAATATTTCAACAGTGAACAGCATACAAATATAGGTAAAGAACTTGTCATTCATATTACTGCTGTGATGTGACAAGAGCAGCATCACGAGAAGCTCTTTAATGTTCACTACTGGGGCAAACATCGCCATTATATGAAGCTTAATAATAATGCGGGTTTATTCATTAATACTCAAAATACCAAAGGCATTATTATTTTGTGATATATCAATATTAATGGAATATTACTGAGTGTATGAGCCAATGAGCTGCAAGAGGGGCGGGGCTTAAACCGTTAACTAAAAAAAACAAAAAATGACTATATTTATTCTTTAGTACAATTATTTCGCCTCAGTATGTACTTTTATTAACCATATTCATTTCGGTAAATGTTAAGGAGACATTAACCATTAACATTTATTAACTGATTTACACGATTATTTCATCAGATTCATCGGTTTAGTGAATATTAATCATGTTTACGAGCGACCATACGAGGAAACCCAACCCAACCAATCTTAGTGTGTGACGACCACCAATAAGTACTGTTATACTTGTGAAAGATGCGTGATTATTGGATACTAAAGCCACAGAAGTTTCCTAACTCGACCAATCTTAACCCACACGAAGAGCTTTGAAGAAGATGGAACTTGAGGGGTAAAAAAAACTAACCTAACCAATATTAACCTTTTGTTGGCCACACGATTATCGCTACACCTTTAACTTTTTTTTTTTTTTACAAGTTACTCATAATATCCCACAGTATTTTTGGGTCCAGTTCTAGGTATATCTCGTCATTTTCTAACAACTTTTCTTAGTAACGTTTCCGTCACAAATGATTCGTTTTCGAGGTGAGGTTAGGTTAGTTTAGGTTTGGCTGTTCTTTACTTGTTAAAAGCGGAAAATCTGTGTGAACTTTGGTTATAAATATAGCACATAACTCGCTTTTGCCCCCCCCCCCCCAAAAAAAAATTACTCGGGTCCCCCAAGAGTCACTCAAAAACGAGTCATTTGCGATAGATATGAAGATCAGAATCGTTCAAAACACATCATAAAACCACCGGGAAAACATACCCGTTAAGTTTCATGTCCAAAACCATTATGGGCATCTTGTGAAAAAATGACCCTATCATTTAATATTAACCCAAACATTCAGACCAGATTATTGTTATAAGTCCTCCTACCTCACCTCACACCTCCTGCTACCTCACCTCACACCTCCTGCTACCTCACCTCACACCTCCTCCTCCTGCTATCTCACCTCACACCTCTGCCTCCTGCTACCTCACCTCACACCTCCTCCTCCTGCTACTTCACCTCACACCACCACCTCCTGCTATCTCACCTCTTCCTCCTCCTGCTACCCCAACTCACACCTCCTACTCCTGCTACCTCAACTCACACCTCCTCCTCCTCCTGCTACCTTAACGCACACCTCCTCCTCCTCCTGCTACCCCAACTCACACCTCCCTCCTGCTACCTCAACTCACACCCCTCCTCCTCCTACCCCAACTCACCTCCTCCTCCTCCTGCTACCTCAACTCACACCCCCCTCCTCCTCCTGCTACCTTAACTCACACCTCCTCCTCCTCCTGCTACCTCCTCCCACCTCCTCCTCCCTCCTGCGACCTCACCTCAACCTCACCTCACACCTCCTCCTCCTCCTCCTCCTGCTACCTCACCTCACACCTCCTCCTCCTGCTGCTACCTCAACTCCACCTCCTCCTGCTGCTACCTCAACTCACACCTCCTCCTCCTCCTCCTGCTGCTACCTCACCTCACACCCTCTCCTCCTCCTGCTACCTCACCTCACACCTCCTCCTCCTCTGCCTCTTGCTACCTCACCTCACACCTCCTCCTCCTACTACTACTTCACCTCACACCTCCTGCTCCTGCTACCTCACCTAACACCTCCTCCTCCTGCTACCTCACCCACACCTCCTCCTCCTACTACTACTTCACCTCCTCCTCCTCCTCCTCCTGCTACCTCACCTAACACCTCCTCCTCCTGCTACCTCACCCACACCTCCTCAGGCACCCCCCACCTCCTGCTGCTACCTCACCTCCCACCTCCCCTCCTGCTACCTCACCTCACCTCCTCCTCCTGCCACCCCACCTCCTCCTCCTCGTCCTCCCTCACCCCACCTCCACCCTCCTCCTCCCCTACCTCACCTCACCTCCTCCTCCTACCTCACCTCACACCTCCTCCTCCTGCTACCTCACCTCACACCTCCTCCTGCTACCTCACCTCACACCTCCCTCCTACCTCACCTAACACCTCCTCCTCAGGCACCCCCACCTCCTCCTGCTACCTCACCTCACACCTCCTCCTCCTCCTCCTGCTACCTCACCTCCTCCTCCTCCTGCTTCCTCACCCACACCTCCTCCTCCTCCCCCTTGACCATTTCCTCCATCTTACAAAATTTCTTACAAATTCTATATTATGAGAATAAAAACCACGAGGTCTTTACTTACTACTGTACTTTAGAGTAGATTGGCAGCAGCGTAGATCAGGCCAGCAGGAACAACAGGGCTTAGCACCAAGAACAGCATCGGCTTAGCACCAAGAACAGCATCGGCTTAGCACCAAGAACACTCACTAGTCTCTAACAAAAGAGTAGATCAGACTCAACACCAAGTCTCAGAACCAAGAACAGCACCAAGTCTCAGCAGTGCACCATCAACACACACACTTAACACTGATCTGGTCACCAACACACTGAGTAGATCATAAGCTCAGCAACAGACACAGAGAGGAAAGATGAAGGATTCATAACGAACTTCCATAATCTGGAGACGTAGTTCGAGAGCTGAACCACAGATGGCGTTAAACCAGCATGATCTCAGATCGTGGAAACTGTTTCAGTTTAAGCAGCCTCGGGAAGGTTACCGGAATTTTGTGGTCAATTGCATAGTTGCCTCAGAGTTTCTTTACCTGTAATGACGAAAATAATAATTATAATAATTATTAAAGCACCAGTGTGTTTGTGATTGTGTTGGACTGCTCACTTGGCGTGTATGTTGGGTGCTTACACAGGCGGGGGACCTTGGTGGTAACAACCCAACACAAACCACTCCTCTATGACATGACAACACAAGTGTCATCACACCATATTGGGTGAAGAAGTGATCCCAGGGAGGAACACACACAAGGTGCCCTGTTATCACAGCCAAACGTCGCTCACCAACACCGACCATGAGTCTCTGCCGTCCACTAGTCTTAATATTTTATAATTTGGTGGTGATATTTATATACGGTGAAGGTCGTGAGTCATTCATTGTTACTCAGACTTAAGTGTCCATTCATTCCCTCACTCTCGCATACACTTCCCTCTTCTACACTCGCCCTCTTTAGATTTTCATGTCATAAATTTCCATTTCTTTTCTCTATAAAAATATTGGTCTGTCTTAACTTAGTGGTAACAACTGATTATTGTACAGTATTGAATAAACTAAATTGTTATTTGTGAAACTTATGTTTATTTAATCACATTTACGGTATGAGTTGATGAATACAGTGATCTGACTCATCACTGCTGATCAATGAACTACTCACATAAAAAAAATATTGTCCAGAAGCAGAGAGTCAGTCAAAAGTGGACAACGGACGGTCCATCGCTATTGTGTTTTGTGAAAGTCTGAGAGTTTCGAGTTTGTCTGTAGGAGATGTGCGGATCGGTATGATTTTGTTGACTATTGAAGGACAGCTGCTGAGGAGAGTCTTGTTAAGGACACCAGCTGTGAATGGTAAACAAGATGACACGTGTCCTCACTTAATGGAACTACTATGCGAGAAGAAGGTAGAGGTGAGGGAAAGATGGAGAAAGGAAAAAATTAGATAAACGAGAAAGAGAGATAAGAGTAAAGAAAGAGAGGGAAATATAATACAAAATATAAAATAGCGAAACGAGAAAATAAAAATAGATAAACAAACAAGAGAGAGAGAAAGAGAGTAACGAAAAAAGCGAAGAGGGAAAACAGACAGACAGACAGAGAGAGAGAGAGAGAATCACTGACAAAGGAAAGAGGAGGTAAAAAGGACAAGCAATTAGGATAAAACTGAGAGAAGGAAAGAAAGAGACAAAGGAAGAGACAAACACACGAGGAAGAAAGAGGATTAGTGATAAAGGGAAAAGACGTAAATGTAATTGGAAAAGAAAATAGAAAGAGGGGAAAGAAGAGAGGGGAAAGAGAATTACTAATAAAAGACGATGGCATAAAGAAAGAAAATATATAAGAAACAAATAAGAAAACACAAAAATCACGTACAGATTAATTTTATTTTTATAAACAACGTCAATATTTCTACTCTCGGCACTTACGATAACCTGTGTACTGAATCTCAAGTAATTTTTAAACCAAGTTTTTTTTTTCATCCCTCGAAAATACTTTGATTTTCGACTATTGCAGCACAGAATATTTCCCAGGTGACCATTGACGTCTTCTTGATGTTCCAGGACTAACTTACATACAGCACGACTGAATTACACGTCAAAGAGATTCCTCGGTGAAGATAACCACTCCCTACCTCACCCCCTCCCTCCCCGTATCTATACCCTCCCGCGACGACTTTACCTCCTTCAGGCTGCCTCTTCTTCAGGTCAGGGAGGCTCAATCAGACAACGTTCCTCCCCCTTTAGTAGAGTCACCTGAATTATAAGATAAAACTTCATTTCTTCTTGTATAACCAGGCGTAAACAAGTCAGTTTTATCTGTAATGTATTCTTGTGATTCCAGTTAATATCACCTGGAATTTCATAGTCGATTTCAAAGGTTTATGTACAAACAAGGGAAGAGGTGAATGAAGTATTGCCACGGGGTTAGGTTTGTCCGTTGTCTCGACCTGTGATCTGACTGTGTGCTGTTGACTTGTATATCTTTGAATATAACGGGAGTCTTTAACTTAGGCACGAGTCAAAGATTTAATACTTTTCTCCTATAAACAACAAAAATAGACAAGGAAATATTTGACGCATTTTTGACACATTTCTTAAAAAATAAAAAATAACAAAAAATTTTCACATATATTTAAGAGTTACCTAAAAATTACAGCCATTTTTGACACATTTTTTACAACGTTCCCTAAAAATTTAAAGCTACTGTACACTTATTGTTGATGCAATTTCAAGTGTTTCCTCTGATTTACACACATTTTTGACGCATTTTTGACACATTTCCCGCCCCCCCCCCAAAAAAAAATCCCCACTCATTTCCTGGTCATTCCTCTTCAGTTACACTCCATAATATAAATTCATGTACATTTGAATGATTTATATATCAGGAACACACACACTGCGTCCATCACTGCTATTAAATGTACAAGAAACACAACATATCAATCGACCTTAAAAACATATCAGCCAATGGGATTGTCTTGAATATGTGTGTCAAGTATAAATAATGTATCTCTTCTCGTTCTCAAGTTATGCTGCGGACAAACACACCGTGGACGTGCTGCCAGAGAGCTAGATACAGCCAGCCTTGACCGGCCTATTCACGTCACCAACAAGCCTGCGTCCTACTCTTGAGCATATTAACAAAGCGTTACAGTGTGCGTTTGAGGTTGTTCTTGCTATCGCTTACAAATATCATCTTTAGTCAACCAACAATATCACTTCATTTCCTGTTCCTTATACACAATATCTCCCGAGTACCGAAAAATGGCAGGGAAAAAAGCGTGTCTCAGTCAGTAAATCCTGAGAGACATCCAAAGACCTGTTAACACTTTAAGAGAATGACATAATATTCTCCATTTCAAACCAATATTTCCAATCACTCATCATTATAATGGACCAAGGCGGGTAACTCAACTATTGCAATGTATTTATTAAAGGAGTTATATCATTTACAAGAGTGAGAGATAGAGGTAGTGTAGTGTAGTGTAAACTGAATTACTTTTGATATTCAGGTAAAGTTGAGCTTCATTGAATATTAAGAAAGTTCACCCTAAACATATGGAATTTACTTCCCATTGTAAATCACGTAAGTTCTCTCAACAAGCTAATTCAGGACAACCATCATAAACATACATTCCTTCATGAATTAAAAAACATTCCACGACAGCATAGCAAATCAGGAAAGCCCATGTAAATGTAGTCCCCTTCACTAGTGCGTTTACAGGGGCTCATCAAGTTTTGTGCAGTGTGGCAGCCCTGTGTTTGTTGATATTCGACAGAAGGAAACTCGCAATAGTAAACATATTGTGGATTCAAATTTAATCAATATTAAAACAAATATCTCAATGGCCCAATGATCTGTGGATTTGTTATATGATGAGCCTCTGTAAACGCACTTGTGAAGGGAACTAAACCCTCCACTGTAAATGAAGTAAGTTATCTGTAACACCACGTAGGCGATAGATAATGAATGACGGAATATTCACAGATTCTCAAAAGGAAGGAATCTCACATGAAAATCTTTTCACATTACTACCATTACTATTGACAGATACCCGTAAGTTAGGACGTAATGGTGAGTAGTGCCTCTACTACACCTTAGGATATACTGTACAGCGTAACTCAAAGAGGATAAACAGCGTGTCTTAAAGAGGGTATACAGCGTGTCTCAAAGGCACCTGGGGGAAAGTTACCTACGAGAGAGAGAGAGAGAGAGAGAGAGAGAGGCGGCCAATCACGTGGTGTGTGTGTGTGTGTGTGTGTGTGCACGCACACATGGTAGTGTAATGTGTCGAGTGTGGTAGCATTATGTTAGTGTTAAGGTGCAAGCACTGTTTGCTCCCTCTCGCTTTCAGCTACCGCCGCTGGCTAGCCCTAGTGGCGAACAGGGAAGCAACTTGCATAAGTCTTTCCCTGCCAATCCACAGCTGCTTCACCATCAAGACTCCTGTTGTGCCTCCTCGTGGCAACACACGGTAACTGGGTAACTCATGGGCCCAGGCTAGACCAGCAGGGGATCTCAGAGTAGCAGTGGGCCCCGGAGGGACGGCGCATAGACCCACTGGCATGTGGATACGTCTTGGCGCCTACCAACCAATCCCCCGCTGCCTTGCGGATTAACCTTGGTAGGTATACGGCTATGGGAGTAAACCCCGAAACGAAAAATCTGCTACAGAAATGACTCACCTTAGCTATACTCCATCCATGGATGAGGTAGCCACTGCCATCAAACAGATAAAAAAATAACAAAGCCTCAGGGCCTGGTGGAATCCCAACCGAGTTGTTTAAAGCAGGAGGACCTCTGCTTACCACTCGTCTCCACTCTCTCCTGGAGAATATATGGGAAAAGGAGGAAACACCCCAAGCTCTTAAAGACGCCTTCATCGTCAATATTTATAAGAACAAAGGGGACCGGTCAGACAGCGGCAAGTGCCACGGGATCTCGCTGCTGTCCGTCGCTGGCAAGATTATCGCCCGAATCCTCCTAAACAGATTTCTTCCTGAGGCGGAAAACTTCCTCCTAGAATCTTAATGTGGCTTTAAATCATCACGTGGCACCACTTCGACCTTGAGGTGAATGTACGTAAGACTCATATTCTCTTTCAGCCTGCCCATGGTTCAGCCACATCTCCACCATCCATCCAGCTTAACGGCACTACCCTCTCTTTTGTTACCCACTTTCAGTATCTTGGCCCCAAATGTCCACCACCACAGACATCGATGAAAAGATTCAACATCGGATCAGATGTGCATCCGAATCCTTTGGCAGACCCCGTACCCGTGTCTTCAGCTGTAGGGAGTTGAAATTATCTACAAAGTTGCACGTGTATCGAGTAGTGGTCCTCCCCACCCTGTTATTTGGCAGTGAGACATCGGTCACATACAGGAGGCACCTCAAGGCACTTGAAAACTTTCACCATCCTCCGAGTTAGCTGGGAAGACAAGAGAACAAATGCCAGTATTCTCACTGACACCAACTGTGGGAACATCCAGGCTACCATTATTCATGAACAACTACGTTGGAATGGCCATGTTACCCGCATGGACGACAGAAGGCTGTCAAAGCAGCTAGTTTACAGTCACCTAACAAATAGTAAATGTAACACTGGAGGGCAACTGAAAAGGTATAAGGTTAGTCTTAAGATAAACCTGAAAAAGTGACAAATCGACCCCCTCACCTGGGAGACGATTACTCAATACTGTAACGCTTGGAGGAGCAACACAGGAGAAGGTGTCAATACTTACTAGTTAACCCGACTGCAAACCGAGGCAGACAAGCGCCAACGCCGGAAAGACGCTGTCGCCGCGCCTCCCGCACTAGATTTAGCCCTCCACATTTGCAACAGCTGTCTACAACCCTGCCGATCCCGCATTGTCCTCTTTAGTTATTTCAGAGCTCACCATCGAGGGTGACATCTTTAATAAATCATATCATTGTATCATAGAATGATCGTCATACTCGATTCCGAATGACAACAATGGGCCTATCCGTGCTCCAACACACAATAAAATTTGAAACAACTGAGGTCAAGCAAGTGGTGTACGCTGATGACCTTACAGGAGCAGGAAAAGTGGAGGACATAAAAAAGTGGTGGGACCTGGTAACATCACGAGGCCCACATATAGAGTATCACCCAAACGCCAGCAAGTCCTTCCTCATTGTGAAGCCAGAACATTATGAACGGGCAATGGAGGTGTTCGGTGGAAGTGAGGTCAAAATAACAAAGGATGGCCAAAGACACCTAGGCGCAGTAATCGGCACGACGGACTTCAAGACCGAGTACGTAACGGGAAAAGTAAATGAGTGGGTTAGGGAAATCCAAGCTCTGTCTGAGATTGCTAACACAGAGCCACATGCGGCTTTTGCGGCATTCACCCATGGAATCAAGCATCGTTGGAACTACCTGATGCGTACTATCCCTGATATCGGACCCCTCCTCCACCCTCTGGAAGAAACTATCAGCGTCAATTTCATTCCCAAATTAGTGAAACACCCTCACTTAACCCCAGCAGAAAGATCACTCCTTGCACTACCACCGAGACTGGGAGGAATGGGATTGACCAATCCAGAGGAGATTGCTGCCACCGAACATCAAAACTCAGTTAACTTCACGGCAGCCCTCATGGACCACATGATAGCTCAGAATGCAACAGGGGAGGTGGATTTCAGTGAAGTAAACAAGATTCGAAGGTCCATTACGACAGAACGGCCAAAGTGATAAGTTGCAGCAACTGTTGTTGCAAGTACCAGAGAATTTGAAAAAAAAAGTAGCTATAGAGCAGGAGGTGGGCGCCTCGAACTGGTTAACTACATTACCGATAAGGGCAAATGGTTTCAGTCTCAATAAACAAGAATTTACACATGCCAATGCTCTAAGGTACGGTAGGCCAGTAGATGGTTTGCCCTCCCAATGCGTGTGTGGCTCTTTCTATGGCGTCGATCACACCATGGTGTGCAAGGAAGGGGACTTCATATGCATGAGGCATGACGAAGTTAGGGATCTCACAGCAAATATGTTGAAGGAAATCTGCCGTGATGTCAGGGTAGAACCGACCCTCCTTCCACTGGAAGGTGAGAATTTCCAACGAAGCCCGTGTTAACGTCAGTGCTCAAGGATTCTCGACACGGGAACAGCGAGCATTCTTTAACATCAGGATTTTTTATCCCATGGCCGCATGCCACCGTAACTTAGCTCTCGACAGTGCACACAGGAGGAACGAGAACGACAAGATAAGGGCATACGGGGAGAGAATTCAGAACGTTGATCAAGGCAGCTTCACTCCTCTAGTGTTCACAACTTCTGGTGGGTTGGGACCAAGTGCAAGATGCTTCTACGCCAGACTCGCGGAGGTGCTATCCAAACAGAAGCAGCAGCCCAGAAGTTATGTTACAGCCTGGATGAGATGTCGACTGTCCTTCTCTCTCCTTAGGTCGGGTTTGCTCTGCCTCAGGGGAACGAGAGCATCGGCCCCAAAGCCGACAAAAGTTGCAGATATTGACTATGAGGCTCCAGTCACTGAATGCCGCATAGATCTGCGGCTCAACTAACTCAACACAGCTAGGATAGCTACTTATGTATTAGTATATTTAATATTAAGGTAATAAAATGGTGGTGAAGGTATGGTTATTGGGGGAGGCTGGAGGCCAATAAAAAAAAAGTAGTAGTAGTAGTGTGTGTGTGTGTTTCTGTGTGTGTGTTTCTGTGTGTGTTTGAGACAGAAAGGAAGAGGTGTATTTTCTGTTGATTAAATAATATTAATAATAAAGTTATGTGCATGGCATGTCTGTGTGTTGTTACATGTATGTAGTAGCAGAATCGCCGCCCTCCGGGCGGCTCATCCGCTAGGCCACGGTAGGACACCACCCTCTGAGAGGCTCTACATTGTCTCATTGTTCAGTCCCCAAAACTTCTTCTTTCACCAATAGTTCATTAACGGTGTATGTAAGTTCCACCATGTTTTTCACTACAACGGTACAGCAAAGTATATTTTTTTAGCATTAAACTGTTATTATTTTATTGTCTAATCATCACTACATATAACACCACCCATCATCACTACATAAACATCATCCATCATCACTACATATAACACCATCCATCATCTACATATAACACCATCCATCATCACTACATATAACACCACCCATCATCACTACATATAACACCATCCATCATCACTACATATAACACCACCCATCATCACTACATAACACCATCCATCATCACTACATATAACATCATCCATCATCACTACATATAACACCACCCATCATTACTACATATAACACCATCCATCATCACTACATATAACATCATCCATCATCACTACATATAACACCACCCATCATTACTACATATAACACCATCCATCATCACTACATATAACACCATCCATCACCACTACATATAACACCACCCATCATCACTACATATAATACCATCCATCATCACTACATATAACACCATCCATCATCACTACATATAACACCACCCATCATCACTACATATAACACCATCCATCATCACTACATATAACACCATCTATCATCACTACATATAGCACCACCATCACTACCACCATTACTACTACCATCATCATTACCACCACCATCATTACCACTATTATCAACCAGTCTCTACCACCACCACTATCACCACAAACATGCCGCTATCACCATCACCACCAGTACCACAGTCACTACCACCGTCACCACCACCACTACATATAACACCATCCATCATCACTACATATAACACCATCCATCATCACTGCATATAACACCATCCATCATCACTACATATAACACCATCCATCATCACTACGTATAACACCATCCATCATCACTACATATAACACCACCCAACATCACTACATATAACACCATCCATCATCACCATATATAACACCACCATCATCACTGCATATAACACCATCCATCATCACTACATATAACACCACCACATCATCACTACATATAACACCGTCATCATCACTACATATAACACCATCCATCATCTTTTCCATATAACACCATCCATCATCACACATATAACACCATCCATCATCACTACATATAACACACCATCCATCATCATTACATATAACATCATCCATCATCACTACATATAACACCACCCATCATCACTACATATAACATCATCCATCATCACTACATATAACACCTTCCATCATCACTACATATAACATCACCCATCTTCACTACATATAACATCACCCATCATCACTACATATAACACCATCCATCATCACTACATATAACACCATCCATCACCACTACATATAACACCATCCATCATCACTACATATAACACCACCATCATCACTACATATAAAACCACCCATCACACTACATATAACATCACCCATCATCACTACATATATTTCATCCATCATCACTACATATAACACCATCCATCATCACTACATATAACACCACCCATCATCACTACATATAACACCCCCCATTATCACTACATATAACACCATCCATCATCACTACATATAACACCATCCATTATCACTACATATAACACTATCCATCATCACTACATATAACACCATCCATCCTCACTACATATAACACTATCCATCATCACTACATATAACACCATCCATCCTCACTACATATAACACTATCCAACATCACTACATATAACACCATCCATCATCACTACATATAACACCATCCATCCTCACTACATATAACACCATCCATCATCACTACATATAACACCATCCATCATCACTACATATAACACCATCCATCATCACTACATATAACACCATCCATCATCACTACAGATCGGTAAAGTAGTTTCCGAGATTCTCGTGCGGACACAAACAAAAAAACACACACAAACAAACAGACATACTTCTCTATTTTATATAGATAGATGTATGTATGTATGTATGTATGAATATATGTATGTATGTATGTATGATTAAGTGCATAAGTAACTTACCTGCTAATGTCTACATAAGTTCACGTGAATGTGTGCGTGTGTGTAAAAGCGCCAAATGTACACACACACACACACACACACACACACACACACACACACAGCAATCGTTTATAAGTGACCTAAAATTACCCATTAACTTTATTATGACTGAGAAAATAGGTGCAATGAAGTAGTAATAACGCCATAATAGGGAACAAGGCAAGTATTGAGGGGAAGGTAACACGATTTTAATATACCAAGAAAGGCTTTTAATATACAGTCAAGGTAACTGTATTTTTATATAAGTTTTAATATAGCGAAGTCAGGGATAACACTATATATTAGGTGAAGGTAACATTACAATGAGGGATTTTATCATTTATGGTCTCTTTTAATATAGGAAAGTTGGGATATTTTAGGTAAGATTTAATATATGATCCAAGGTGTTATATTTTTAGGTAAAATTAAAAGCCTAATTCATCTGAAGACTAATAAATTATTCACTTGAAGTCTAATTATAAAATCTGAAGCCTAATTAATCACCTGAAGCCTAATTAGTCATCTGATGCCAAGTTTACCTGCAACTCACCGACCCACTAATGAACTGGGTATCTCTAAGGTGATCGAAAAGTCACTGTGTAGCAATACTAATTCTTAATAACCTTGCACCTACATTTGATAAAAGTAGAACAGGTAAATAAGTATGCTTTTTAATTATCACAGGTACACAGGGACGTTTCAGTCACCCTATACATACAAAATCATATTTATAAAAGCCTTTTGTTCTGCTTTTGTTTCCGTCTATCTCTGCT
>NW_024751300.1:0-33742 GCF_018991925.1 Homarus americanus
GATCTTTCTCCTCACTGCTGGGGCGGAGCCGCTTGTTGTGCTGCCATCCGGTGAATGATCCTAATACACTGTCCAGGATCTTTCTCCTCACTGGTGAGGCCGGAGTCACTTGTTGTGCTGCCATCAGTGAATGATCTAATACACTGTAAGGATCTTTCTCCTCACTGCTGGGCGGACCACTTGTTGTGCTGCCATCGTGAATGATCTATTACACTGTCAGGATCTTTCTCCTCACGCACGGTGGGCGGAGCCGCGGCTGGCTGCCATCAGTGAATGATCTAATACACTATAGGATCTCTCCTCACTGCTGGGGCGGGCCACTTATTTGTGCTGCCATCATTGAATGATCTATTACCTGTCAGAGATCTTTCTCTCCTCACTGCTGGTGGTGCTTGGCCCATGCCTGTCAGTGGTGATCTGTCCACTGTCAGGATCTTTCTCCTCACTGGTGGGGCGGGTCCTTGTTGTGCTGCCATCAGTGAATGATCTAATACACTGTCAGGATCTTTCTCCTCACTGCTGGGGGCCACTTGTTGTGCTGCCATGTTGAATGATCTATTACACTGTAAGATCTTTCTCCCCCTCACTGCTGGGGCAGGCCACTTGTTGTGCTGCCATCGATGATGATCCTGTATTACACTGTCAGGATCTTTCTCCTCACTGGTGGGGCGGGCCACTTGTTGTGCTGCCATCGGTAGATAGTCTATACACTGTCGGGATCTTTCTCCTCACTGTGGGTGGGGCAGGCCCTTGTTGTGCTGCCATCAGTGAATGATCTAATACACTGTCAGGATCTTTCCTGCCTCACTGAGTGCGGGCCGCTTGTTGTGCCATCAGTGAATGATCCTATTACAGGATCTTTCTCCTCACTGGTGGGGTGGTCCTTGTTGCTGCCGTATTAGATGATCTGTATACACTGTCAGGATCTTTCTCCTCACTGGTGGGGCGGGCCACTTGTTGTGCTGCCATCAGTAGATGATCTAATACACTGTCAGGATCTTTCACTCACTGGTGGTGGGGTCATGTTGTGCTGCCATCAGTGAATGATCCTAATACACTGTCAGGATCTTTCTCCTCACTGCTGGGGCAGGCCACTTGTTGTGCTGCCATCAGTGAATGATCCTAATACACTGTCAGGATCTTTCTCTCCTCACTGGTGGGGTGGGACACTTGTTGTGCTGCCATCAGTAGATGATCTAATACACTGTCAGGATCTTTTCTCCTCACCTGCTGGGGCGGGTCACTTGTTGTGCTGCCATCAGTGAATGATCTATTACACTGTCAGGGGATCTTTCTCCTCCTGCTGGGGCAGGTCACTTGTTGGCACGCATCAGTAAGATGATCCTATTACACTGTCAGGATCTTTCTCCTCACTGGCTGGGGGCGGGTCCTTGTTGGCACTGCCATCAGTGAATGATCCTATTACACTGTCAGGATCTTTCTCCTCTCCTGCCTGGTGGGGCGGGCCACTTGTTGTGTGCTGCTGTCAGTGAATAATCTATTACACTGTCAGGATCTTTCTCCTCACTGCTGGGAGGCGGGTCACTTGTTGTGCTGCCATCAGTGGAATGATCTATTACACTGTGGGATCTTTTCTCCTCACTGCTGGGGGCGGGTCACTTGTTGTGCCATCAGTGAATGATCCTATTACACTGTCAGGATCTTCATCTCCTCACTGGTGGGCCGGGCCACTTGTTGTGCTGCCATCAGTGAATGATCTATTCACTGTCAGGATCTTTCTCCTCACTGGTGGAGGCGGGCCCGCCATTGTGCTGCCATCAGTGAATGATCTATTACACTGACAGGATCTTTCTCTCCTACTGGTGGGCGGGTCTACTTGTTGTGCTGCCATCGTGAATGATCTGTTGTCCACTGTCAGGGATGTTTCTCCTCACTGCTGGGGCGGGCCACTTGATGACACTGCCATCAGTGAATGATCTATTACACTGTCGGGATCTTTCTCCTCACTGCTGGGGCGGAGCCACTTGTTGTGCTGCCCATCAGTGAACCAATCTGTCACCAGCCAGGATCTTTCTCTCCTCACACTGGTAAGGCGGGCCACTTGTTGTACTTTGCTGTCAGTGAATGATCTAATACACTGTCCGGGATCTTTCTCCTCACTGGTGGGGCGGACCCCACTTGTTGCTGCTGCCATGTTGAATGATCTATACACTATCCAGGATCTCCTCCTCACTGCTGGGGGCGGCACTTGTGCTGCCATCGGTAAGTAATCTATTACACTGTCAGGATCTTTCTCCTCACTGGTGGGCGGGCACTTGTTGTGCTGCCATCAGTGAATGATCTGTCACTCAGCAAGGATCTCGCCACTGCTGCTGGGGCAGGCCACTTGTTTGTGCTGCCATCAGTGAATGATCTGTACACTATCAGGATCTTTCTCCTCCTGCACAGGGGCGAGACCACTTGTTGTGCTGCTGTCAGTGAATAAATCCTAATACACTGTCAGGATCTTTCTCCTGCTGCTGGGGGTCACTTGTTGTGCTGCCATCAGTGAATGATCTATTACACTGTCAGGATCTTTCTCCTCCTCTGCTGCTGGGCGGACCACTTGTTGTGCCTGCCATCAGTGAATGATCTATTACACTGTCAGGATCTTTCTCCTCACTGGTGCATAGTCACTTGTTGTACTGCCATCAGTGAATGATCTAATACACTGTCGGGATGCTTTCTCTCACTGCTGGGGGCTGGAGCCCTTGTTGTACTGCCATGGTGAATGATCTAATACACTGTCAGGATCTTTCTCCTCACTGCTGGGGGCGGAGCCACTTGTTGTGCTGCCATCAGTGGATGATCCTATTACACTGTCAGGATCTTTCTCCTCACTGGTGGGCGGGCCCATGATTACTGCTGCCATCAGTGAATGATCCTTCCTGTGGGATCTTTCTCTCCTGCTGGGGCGGGTCACTTGTTGTGCTGCCATCAGTGAATGATCTAATCCTGCTCCAGGTCTCTCTCTCACCTCCTGCTGGGCCAGGCCACTTGTTGTGCTGCCATCAATGAATGATCCTAATACCTGTAGGATCTTTCTCTCCTGGTGGGCGGGCCACTTGGCTTGTACTGCCATCAGTGAATGATCCTAATACACTGTCAGGATCTTTCTCCTCCTGCTGGGCCGGGTCACCATGTGCTGCCATCAGTGAATGATCCTAATACACTGTGGGATCTTTCTCCTCACTGCTGGGGCGGGCCCTTGTTGTGCTGCCATCAGTAGATGATCTATTACACTGTCAGGATCTTTCTCCTCACTGGTGGGCGGGTCCTTGTGCTGCCGTCAGTGAATGATCTAATACACTGTCGGATCTCTTTCTCCTCACTGCTGGGGCGGGTCACTTGTTGTGCTGCCATCAGTGAATGATCTATTACACTGTCAGGATCTTTCCTCCTCACTCTTAGGGCAGGCCCTTGTTGTGCTGCCGTAATTGAATGATCTATTACACTGTCAGGATCTTTCTCCTCTCACTGGGGCGGGCCACTTGTTGTGCTGCCCATCAGTGAATGATCTATTACACTGTCAGGATCTTTCTCCTCACTGTTGGAGCCCACTTGACATGCTGCCATCAGTGAATGATCCTAATAATACACTGTCAGGATCTTTCTCTCCTCACTGGTGGGGGCGGGCCTTGTTGTGCTGCCATGTTAGATGATCTAATACACTGTCAGGATCTTTCTCCTCTCACACTGGTGAGGCGGGCCACTTGTTATGCACATCGGTAAATGATCTATTGCCTGTCAGGATCTTTCTCCTCACTGCTGGGGCAGGCGCGCCATTGTGCTGCCATCAGTGAATGATCCTATTCACCTGTCAGGATCTTTCTCCTCACTGCACAGAGTGGTCACTTGTTGTGCTGCCATCAGTAGATGATCTAATACACTGTCAGGATCTTTCTCTCCTCTCTGCTGTTAGAGGCGCGTTACTTCCATTGTGCTGCCATCCCATTGATGATCTAATACTGCTGTCAGGATCTTTCTCCTCACTGCTGGGGCAGAGCCACACCTGCCATCAGTAGATAATCTAATATACACTGTCAAGATCTTTCTCTCACTGCTGGGGCCCGGGCCACTTGTTGGCAGCATGCTGCCATCAGTGAATGATCTCAATACTGTCAGGATCTTTCTCCTGCTGCCAGAGCCACTTGTTGTGCTGCCATCAGTGAATAAATCTGTAATACACTGTCAGGACCTTTCTCTCCTCACTGCTGGGGGCGGGCCCACTTGTTGTGCTGCCATCAGTAGACGAAATCTGCTACACTGTCAGGATCTTTCTCCTCTCCTGCTGGGGGTAAAGGCACTTGTTGTGCTGCCATGGTAGACAATCTAACTTCTGCCTCAGGATCTTTCTCCTCACTGCTGGGGGCCAGGCCACTTGTTGTACTGCCATGTCAAAATGGATGTCCTATTCACTGTCAGGATCTCTCCTCACACTGCTGGGGCAGGCCAATGTTGTGCCGCCATCAGTGAATGATCTATTACACTGTCAGAATCTTCTCTTCACCTGCTGGGGCGGGCCACTTGTTGTGCTGCCATCAGTGAATGATCTATTACACTGTCAGGATCTTTCTCCTCACTGGGGCCGGAGTCACTTGTTGTGCTGCCATCGGTGAATGATCTAATACACTTTCACTCCAGGATCTCTCCTCACTGGTGGGGCAGGCCACTTGTTGTGCTGCCATCAGTGAATGATCCTAATGCCTGTGGGATCTTCTCCTCACTGCTGGGGCGGAGCCACTTGTTGTACTGCCATCAGTGAATGATCCTAATACACTGTCGGGATCCTGCCTCCTCACTGCTGCGTGGGCCCACTTGTTGTGTGCATGTCATGAGTGAATGATCCTAATACACTGTCAGATCTTCCTCCTCACTGGTGGGGCCAGGCCGCTATTTTGTGCTGCCATCGGTAGAATAAATCCTGTCACTGCTCAGGATCTTTCTCCTCACTGGTAGAGGCGGAGCCACTTGTTGTGCCGCCGTGATAATCCCCTAATACCACCTGTCAGAGATCTTTCTCCTCCTGCTGGGGCGGGCCACTTGGCTGTGCTGCCATCAGTGAATGATCTATTACACTGTCAGGATCTTTCTCCTCCTGCTGGGGCGAGCCACTTGTTGTGCACGCCATCGTGAATAATCTAATACACTATCAGGATCTTTCTCCTCTCTGCACCAGTTAGGGCAGGCCACTTGTTGTGCTGCCATCGTGAACTGATCCTGTCCCCACTTTCTCAAGTCTTTCTCTCCTCCTGCTGGGGCGGCTTGTGTTGTCTGCCATCAGTGAATGATCTACCTGTCAGGATCTTTCTCCTCCTGTAGGGCAGGTACACTTATTTATTACTGCCATCGGTGGGCAATCCCTACCTGTCAGGATCACTACTCCTCCTGCTGGTGAGCCGCTTGTTGTGCACGCCATCGTGAATGATCCTATTACACTTTCAGAGATCTTTTCTCCTGCCAACAAGGCGGGCACTTGTTGTGCCATCAGTAGATGATCCTAATACACTGTCAGAGATCTTTCTCCTCACTGGTGGGGCGGCCCTTGTTGTGCTGCCATCAGTGAATGATCTGTCACTGTCGGTTCTTTCTCCTCACTGCTGGGGCGGGCCTTGTTGTACCGCCATCAGTGAATAAATCTATACACTGTCAGGATCTTTCTCCTCACTGGTGGGGCCACTTGTTGTGCTGCCATCCAGTGAATGATCTATTACGCTGTCAGATCTTTTCTCCTCACTGGTGGGGCGGGCCACACTTGTTGTGCTGCCATCGGTAGATGATCCTAATCCCTGTCAGGATGCCTGCCCTCACTGCTGGAAGCGGGTGGCATTGCTGCCATCAGTAGATAATCCTAATACACTGTCTCGGATCTTTCTTTCTCCTCTATAGTAGGGCAGGCCACCTGTTGTGCTGCCATCAGTGAATGATCTATTACACTGTCAGGGATCTTTCTCCTCACTGCTGGGGCAGGTCATGTTGTGCTGCCATCAGTGAATGATCCTATTACACTATCAGGATCTTTCTCCTCACTGGTGGGCGGCCGCCTTGTTGTGCTGCCATCCAGGCAGATGATCCTATTACACTGTCAGGATCTTCCTCCCCCTCACTGGTGGGGCGGGTCACTTCCTTGTTGTGCTGCCATCAGTGAATGATCTAATACACTCCATCAGGATCTTTCTCCTCACTGCTGGGCTGAGCCTTATTTGTGCTGCCATCAGTGAATGATCCTAATACACTGTCAGGATCTTTCTCCTCACTGGTGGGGCAGGCACTTGTTGACCACTGCCATCCAGTGAATGATCTATTACACTATCAGGATCTTTCTCTCACTGGTGGGGCAGGCCACTTGTTGCTGCTGCCATCAGTGGTGTCCCATACACTGTCGGGATCCTACTCCTCACTGGTAGAGGCGGGAGCCACTTGTTGTGCTGCCATCAGTGAATGATCCTCCTGTCAGGATCTTTCTCCTCACTGCTGGGGGCGGGCCACTTGTTGTGCATGCATCAGTGAATGATCTAATGCACTGTCGGATATACTCCTCACTGGTGGGGCGGGCCACTTGTTGTGCTGCCATCAGTGAATGATCTCATACACTGTCAGGATCTTTCTCCTCACTGGTGGGCCCGGGCCATGTTGTGCCATCAGTGAATGATCTATTACTGCCTATCGGGATCTTTCTCCTCACTGTGAATGAGTCACTTGTTATGCTGCTGCATCAGTGGACGATCCTATTACCACACTGTCAGGATCTTTCTCCTCACTTGTGGGGCGGGCCACTTGTTGTGCTGCCGTAGTGAATGATCTAATACACTGTCAGAATCTTTCTCACTCACTGCTGGGGCGGGCCACTTGTTGTGCTGCCATCAGTAAATGATCTAATACACTGTGGGGATCTTTCTCCTCACTGCTGGGGCAGGGGTCTGCTTGTTGTGCTGCCATCAGTGAATGATCTAATGCACTGTCAGGATCTTTCTCACTCACTGGTGCGTGGGCCACTTGTTGTGCTGCCATCAGTGAATGATCTATTACACTGTCAGGATCTTTCTCACTCACTGCTGGGGCGGGTCACTTGTTGTGCTGCCATCAGTGAATGATCCTATTACACTGTCAGGATCTTTTCTCCTCACCTGCTGGTGGGGTTGGGCCATGTTGTGCTGCCATCAGTAGATGATCCTAATACACTGTCAGGATTCTTTCTCCCTCTCACTGGTCAGTGGGCCATGTTGTTGTGCTGCCATCAGTGAATGATCCTAATCACTGTCAGAGATCTTTCTCCTCACCAGTAGGCGGGCCACTTGTTGTGCTGCCATCAGTGAATGATCTGTCCTGTCAGGATCTTTCCTCTCACTGTTAGGCGGGCCACTTGTTGTGCTGCCATCAGGCTGAATGATCTCTAATACACTGTCAGGATCTTTCTCCTCACTGGTGGGGCGATGGTCACTTCATTGCTGCCATCCAGTGAATGATCTGTCTACACTGTCAGGATCTTTCTCCCTCTCCTGCTGGTAGGCCCTTGTTGTGTGCACGCCATCAGTGAATCTAATACACTGTCAGGATCTTTCTCCTCACCTGCTGGGGCGGGCCACTTGTTGTGTGCTGCCATCAGTGAATGATCTGTACACTGTGGGATCTTTCTCTCTCCTCCACTGAGTGGGGCCGGAGCCCATGTTGTGCTGCCATCAGTGAATGATTCTGTCCCCTGTCAGGATCTTTCTCTACTGCTGTTGGAGCACTTGTTGTGCTGCATCAGTAGAATGATCTGTGCACTGTCAGGATCTTTCTCTCACTGGTGGCCGGGTCACTTGTGCCGCCATCGGTAAAATGATCTAATACACTGTCCAGTCTTTCTCACTGCACTGCTGCTGAGGCCGGGCCACTTGTTGTGCTGCCATCAGTGAATGATCTCTAATACACTGTCAGGATCTTTCTCCTCACTGCTGGGGCGGGTCACTTGTTGTGCTGCCATCAGTGAATGATCTACAATACACTGTCAGGATCTTTCTCCTCACTGCAAGTTGGTCATGTTGTACTGCCATCTGATAGATGAAATCTATTACACTGTCAGATCTTTCTCTCCTCACTGGTGGGGCGGGTCACTTGTTGTGCTGCCATCAGTGAATGATGTCACTGTCAGGATCTTTCTCCTCACTGCTGGGAGGAGGCCACTTGATGTGCTGCCATCAGTGATAGTCCCATCCCACCTGTCAGGATCTTTCTCCCTCACTGAGTGAGGCAGGCACTTGTTGTGCCATCAGTAGACCAATCTGTCCCCTGCCAGGATCTTTCTCCTCACTGCTGGGGCGGGCCACTTGTTGTGCTGCTGCATCAGTGAATGATCTAATACACTGTCAGGATCTTTCTCCTCACTGGTGGGGCCAAGGCCTTGTTGTGCCTGCATCAGTGAACAATCTATTCTTTACTGTCAGGATCCTTTCTCCTCACTGCTGGGGCGGGCCACTTGTTGTGCTGCTGTCGTGAATGATCCTATTACACTGTCAGGATCTTCTCTTCCTCACTGGTGGGGGCGGGCCACTTGTTGTGCCCACCGCCAGTGAATGATCTAATACACTGTCAGATCTTTCTCCTCACGTGGGGCCGAAGCCCTTGTTGTGCTGCCATCAATGAATGATCTAATACACTGTCAGGATCTTTCTCCTCACTGCTGGGGGCGGGCACTTGTTGTGCTGCCATCAGTGAATGATCTGTCCACTGTCCAGAATCTTTCTCCTCACTGCTGGGGCGGGCCTTGTTGTGCTGCCATCAGTGAATGATCTGTGCCTGTCAGAGATCTTTCTCCTCACTGCTGGTGGGGCGGGCCACTTGTTGTGCTGCCATCAGTGAATCAGTCTATACACTGTCAGGATCTTTCTCCTCACTGCTGGGGGCCGGGCCACTTGTTGTGCTGCCATCCAGTGAATGATCTATTCACTGTCAGGATCTTTCTCCTCCTGCTCAGAGACACTTGTTGTGCTGCCATCAGTGAATGATCTAATACCTGTCTGGGATCTTTCTCCTCACTGCTGGGGCGGAGCCACTTGTTGTGCTGCCATCAATGGATGATCTAATACGCTGTCAGGATCTTTCTCCTCACTGGTGGGCGGGCCACTTTGTTGTGCTGCCATCCAGTAGATGATCCTAATACACTGTCAGGATCTTCTCCTCACTGCTGGGGCAGGCCACTTGATGTGCTGCCATCAGTGAATGATCTAATACTTTTCATCAGGGATCTTTCCTCCTCTGCTAGGGCAGGCCACTTGTTGTGCTGCCATCAGTGAATGATCTAATACACTGTCGGGATCTTTCTCCTCACTGTGGGCGGGCCACTTGTTGTGCTTCTCCTCACTGCTGGGCGGGCCTTGTGCTGTCGTGAATCTATTACACTGTCAGGATCTTTCTCTCGACAGTATCCAGGAAACTGTTAACAGAATACAGTAGTGGCTTAAGGTTAGTGTATTCTACATGTAGGATTTTGCATTTCTTAATGTTCAAGAGTACAGTATTTGCCAGTCTCAAGACCATTTAAGCATCTGATTCAAGTCTTTCTGCATTGCTGCAACATCATCTTGACTTGCTACCTTCCCAAATAGTGATAGTAGGGCCGGGATATATTGTGAGATAGGGTCCAAGGACGTTTCCTATATAGTATATAATTACATGTAATCAATGGGGAAATTAGGGTTAAGTTCTGGAGGCCAATAAAGGTGACTAAACTTGACATAAAATGGTACACTCTAAAGTTAGCAGAATATAAATTACATTGCTGGAATCCTTGCAACACAGAGAATAATATGAACAACCTGTATAGACTTCATATTTTTTGCACAAGAGAAAAAAATTCAACTCGTATTTTTGGGTTAATTTAGGGTATTTTTAAGAGTGTTTCTGACTTTATACGGTGGTTGGCTTTATGTGAGGTCCCAGGAACATAACTCCACATAAGTTGTCAGTCTACTGTAAATATATTTATCGCTATATATTGGAAAATTTTGATAATTTTGGTTGCCGCGATATAAAAAGAATCTTTATACAAAGTCACTATATATCCATCTACTTTACAAATAGACCTGTTAGCCGGAATAATTGGTGCAGAACTTCTCCGGGTAATGGGGTGACTCAACAGATATACCTGTTAGCCGGAATAATTGGTGCAGAACTTCTCCAGGTAATGGGGTGACTCAAAATGATATACCTGTTAGCCGGAATAATTGGTGCAGAACTTCTCCGGGTAATGGGGTGACTCAACAGATATACCTGTTAGCGAGAATAATTTGCAGAACTATCCAGGTAATGGGGTGACTCAAATGATATACCTGTTAGCGAATAATTGGTGCAGAACTTCTCCGGGTAATGGGGTGACAAAATGATATACCTGTTAGCGAATAATTGGTGCAGAACTTCTCCGGTAATGGGGTGACTCAACAGATATACCTGTTAGCTGGAATAATTGGTGCAGAACTTCTCACGGGTAATGGGGTGACTCAAAATGATATACCTGTTAGCGGAATAATTGGTGCAGAACTTCTCCGGTAATGGGGTGACTCAACAGATATACCTGTTAGCCGGAATAATTGGTGCAGAACTCTCCAGGTAATGGGGTGACTCAACAGATATACCTGTTAGCGAATAATTGGTGCAGAACTTCTCCGGGTAATGGGGTGACTCAAATGATATACCTGGCCAGAATAATTGGTAACTTCTCCGGGTAATGGGGTGACTCAAACAGATATACCTGTTGGCGAATAATTGGTGCAGAACTACTCTCAGATAATGGGGTGACTCAACAGATATACCTGTTAGCGAATAATTGGTGCAGAACTTCTCCAGGTAATGGGGTGACTCAAATGATATACCTGTTAGCGGAATAATGTGCAGAACTTCTCCGGGTAATGGGTGACTCAACAGATATACCTGTTAGCGGAATAATGGTCCAGAACTTCTCCAGGTAATGGGGTGACTCAACAGATATACCTGTTAGCGAATAATTGGTGCGAAACTTCTCCGGGTAATGGGGTGACTCAACAGATATACCTGTTAGCGGAATAATTGGTGCAGAACTTCTCCAGGTAATGGACTCAAACAGATATACCTGTGCTGGAATAATTGGTGCAGAACTTCTCGGGTAATGGGGTGACTCAACAGATAAATACCTGTTAGCGGAATAATTGGTGCAGAACTTCTCCAGGTAATGGGGTGACTCAAACAGATATACCTGTTAGCGGAATAATTGGTGCAGAACTTCTCCGGGTAATGGGGTGACTCAACAGATATACCTGTTAGCGAATAATTGGCTGAAACTTCTCCGGTAATGGGGTGACTCAAACATATATACCTGTTAGCGAATAATTGGTGCAGAACTTCTCCGGGTAATGGGGTGACTCAACAGATATACCTGTTAGCGGAATAATTGGTGCAGAACTTCTCCGGGTAATGGGGTGACTCAAACAGATATACCTGTTAGCGGAATAATTGGTGCGAACTACTCCGGGTAATGGGGTGACTCAACAGATATACCTGTTAGCGGAATAATTGGTGCAGAACTTCTCCGGGTAATGGGGTGACTCCAAATGATATACCTGTTAGCGAATAATTGGTGCAGAACTTCTCCGGGTAATTGAACCAAACAGATATACTCGTGGCGGAATAATTGGTGCAGAACTTCTCGGTGTGACTCAACAGATATACCTGTTAGCGGAACTTCTCCGGGTAATGGGGTGACTCAACAGATATACCTGTTAGCGGAATAATTGGTGCAGAACTTCTCCAGGTAATGGGGTGACTCAAAATGATATACCTGTTGGCGGAATAATTGGTGCAGAACTCTCCGGGTAATGGGGTGACTCAACAGATATACCTGTTAGCGGATAATTGGTGCAGAACTTCTCCAGGTAATGGGGTGACTCAAACAGATCCTGTTAGCGAATAATTGGTGCAGAACTTCTCCGGATGGGGTGACTCAACAGACCTTGCTGAATAATTGGTGCAGAACTTCTCCGGGTAATGGGGTGACTCAACGAATATACCTGTTAGCGGAATAATTGGTGCAGAACTTCTCTGGGTAATGGGGTGACTCAACAGATATACCTGTTAGCGGAATAATTGGTCAGAACTTCTCGGGTAATGGGGTGACTCAACAGATATACCTGTTAGCGAATAATTGGTGCAGAACTTCTCCGGGTAATGGGGTGACTCAAACAGATATACCTGTTAGCCGGAATAATTGGTGCAGAACTTCTCCGGGTAATGGGGTGACTCAACAGATATACCTGTTAGCCGGAATAATTGGTGCAGAACTTCTCCGGGTAATGGGGTGACTCAAAATGATATACCTGTTAGCCGGAATAATTGGTGCAGAACTTCTCCGGGTAATGGGGTGACTTAAACTGTTGTACATCACCCAAATGCTTGTGGGCGCTGGGAAGTGTTCTGAAGGACGAACACTTGTGGTTGTCTCATGTACTGTACTTCTAAGGACCTTTCACTCATAGTTCTCAAACCTTGTAGCTTCTCTGGGTCTCTTTCCCTTTCTAAACCCATTTTGAGCTTCAGATAACTCGCTTCTAAATTATATTCTGCTTAAAATTATGTTTAATAAAACTTTGCAGGCATAAATTGCTTTAATTGTACTACATTGGATGCTTACACACACACACCCACACATACAACACAGAAACACACACACACAACACACACACACACACAACACAACACAGACACACACACACACACACACACACACAACACAAACACCACACACACACACACACACAACACAGACACACACACAACACAAACACAACACAGACACACACACACACACACACACACACACACACAACACAGACACACACACAACACAGACACACAACACAGACACACACACACACACACACACACACACACACACACACACACACACACACATACACAACACAGACACACACACACACACACACACACAACACAGACACACACACACACACACACACACACAACACAGACACATACACACACTCACACACAACACACTGTACAAGAACAGTTTGGTAGCTGTGAAGAAACAGGATATCCTGACTAGCTGTTTGTTTCTAGTCTCTTACTAGTAATGTTGGTTGTCTGTCTTACTAGTAATGTTGGTTGTCTGTCTTACTAGTAATGTTGGTTGTCTGTCTTACTAGTAATGTTGGTTGTCTGTCCTACTAGTAATATTGGTTGTCTTACTAGTGCAATAGGTGGTAACTATACAGTGGTCCCTCGGTTAACGAGCACAATTCGTTCCAGAAGGTTGCTTGTTAACCGAAAAATTCGTTAACTGAAACCATTGTTTTAATGGGTTTTTGGGTAAATGGTTCCAGCTCACCAAAAATTGCCTAAAGTCAACAAAAAAGGTAGTAAAGTACACTTACTTTGAGGTGTGTATGTAGAAGGCTCCTGGATGATGAGATGACGAATTTTTTTTTTTTTACGGGAATTAGCCCACCCGGGCACAGGTCAAACGACCCACAACGGAGCCTGGGGGGCGAAAAAAAAAGAACGGAAAGAAATTGAAAATATAGAAAAAGGGGTTATACTGTATTAATCTACACCACGAAGATGCTGGAAAACCAGCATTTTAAAGTGAGACAGATTGTAAGAGCATGGAAACACAGAAGAAGGCAGAGCATTCCACAGTTTGGCTGTGTGAGGAAAGAAGGATGTACTATAACGGGTTATTCTCGTGTGACCGACATCCACAGAGAAATGGTGGGCACCGCGGGCAAGACGTGTGTTACGAACCCATGGCCTTGCCGGCGGTACACAGGATGCCAAATCCACTGAACATTGCCCGTTAAAGTACCTGTAAAAGAGAGAGAGTGAAGCACCATTGCGGCGAAGAGAAAAGGAAATAGATTGTCGACTAAAGGAGGAGAGTTAATAAGGAGAAGGGAGAAGAGAAGGAAGTGGAGGTGGAGGAGAAGCATTTTACTGCTTCTTGGAAGGTGAGTCACCTTCCAAGAAAATGTCAGGAACCTCTGGACTGACAGATTCTCCACCAGGAACATCCTCTCTCCTTCATGAAGTGGAAGGCTGAAGGCTAGCATCTTGTTTCCGCTGCCTTTTACTGAAGAAGCTGTCAATTTTTGTCTGTGGGGCATCTCTCCTCCTCATTAACTGATGTTTGAAGAAGACCACTGTGTCCTCAACATGACACAAAGCTAGTTCAGACTTTTCCACATCAGGATGCCTTGAAGCCAGTTTCCTGAACTTCTCCCAGTGGTGAACAACATCTTTCAACTCTGAAGTTGACATATGGTCATCACTTTCCCTTTCCTCCTCACCACTGTCAGCCTCTAACATCTCATCCAGTTGCTGCAAGTCTTCAGGAGTAGGTTCCTGCTCATGAGACATCACAAGCTCTTCCACATCATCCTCCTCCACTTCAAGGCCCAATGACTGACCAATGGACACAATCTCCTTGTCCAACTCTGTCATCCTGAAATCCCTCAAAATCATGGACTACTGATGGCCACAGTGCTTTCCATGCAGAATTGAGGGTTCTAGTGGAGACTTCTTGCCATGAGGACACAATCAATTTTACAGCCTCCAGGATGTTAAACTTTGCCTTCCAGAACTGTGCCAGTGTTAGTTCAGGATCAGTGGAAGTTGCCTGAGACACCTCCTGAACATTTTCTTCATGTACAGCTTCTTGAAGTTGCTGATCACATTCTGGTCCATTGGCTGTATGATTGATGTAGTGTTAGGAGGCAAAAACAACACTTTGACAAAGTCAAATCGAGCCTCCAAAGTGCTGGCAAGTTGAGGGTCATGACCAGGAGCATTATCCATGAGGAGAAGAGCCTTTAAAGGGAGTTTATTGGTGGTTAGGTAGCTCTTGACAGAAGGGCAAAACACCTCAACAGCCCATTCATTAAAGAGTTGTCTTGTCACCCATGCCTTACAGTTGGACTTCCAATAAACTCCAAGCCGTCCTCTTACCACTTTCTGTTGCTTGAACACCCTGGGGTTCTCAGAGTGGTAGACAAGCATAGGCTTCAGTCGGAAATCCCTGAAGCATTGGCACCAAGCAATAGAGTGAGACGGTCTTTCATGGGTTTATGCCCAGGTAAAGAGGCTTCATCTCTGGTGATGAAGGTCCTTTTGGGCATTTTTTTCCAGAACAGCCCAGTTTCGTCCACATTGAACACTTGCTGTTGAAGATAATTTTCTGTATCCATCAGTTCTTTAAATTCCACTAAAACTTTGCTGCTCCTTCCTTATCAGCACTGGCAGCCTCACCATGCCTAACAACACTAAATATGTCACTTCTTTTCTTAATTTTTCGAACCAGTCTTTACTGGCCCTAAAATCTTCAAAGTCTGTGCCTGAAGAACCAGGTTGATCTACCTTTAAATGTTCGTATATTTCCCTGGCTCTTTCACAAATAAATTCAGTAGAAACTGAATCACCTTTCATTTGTTTTTCCCTAATCCAAATGAGAAGTAACCTCTCTGTTTCTGCTATTAGGGATCTACCTTTAAACACTGTGGTAGATTTGTCTCACTATCACTTCCTTGAATTTGTCTTTCTGTGCAAGAATTGTTGACACAGTTGATGTCGACATGCCATATTCTTTGCTTAGCACATGTGTTCTAATGCCTTCTTCATGTTTCTTAATAATTTCCTGTTTCATCTGAATTGAAATCGCTTTTCTAGATTTCTTGGGACCCATGCTGGATTCAAAAACAATTTCAACAAGTGATATTTTAAGCTTAATTGCTGTAAATAAAGAATATTTTCTTTAAATCAACACTGCACTGCGCTATATATCATCAATATGTAAAATAAATTTCAAAGTGACCAATAATATGACTGAAAACATAGAAAAAAAGCGTTTATGTTGAAGAGTCTGAAGCAAGATGTTACCTCCACTGAAAAGACACAGAGACTGACGCCTGTTTGGTGTGCTGACTGGCTGTTTGGTGCGCATAAAACTAGTTTCCTGTACTTCAATTATGTTCAATAATTGTTACAATGACTAAAAAATTTAATATAAAACTTTTAAAATGATTGAATAGTGTAACCTTCTTGATATTTACTAAAATGGTAAGGAATTTAAGCCCTAGAACCGATTACTGTATTAGCGGACTAATACTATAGCTAGTGTGCAAGCGAAAACATGTTGAGGGCCGCTTGTAAGGAATTTGTTAATCGGGGGAATGCTCGTTAACCGAAGTTAAGAATCATATGGAAGGTAATTCGTTAACCGAGGGATCACTGTACAAGTGATATAGTAAACCCTTGCTATTCACAAGGGTTAGGTTCCAAGGAGTAGCACGAATTGGTAGAACCGGTAATAGCCACTTATATACTACGACCTTAGTGCACTACTGTATGCCAATATATACTGTGAATGAGAAACTTACTCACAATACTGTACTGTCCTTACATTCTTATGTGGGAGCTTGATGAAGTGGTGCACTGTACATAGGGAGACATCTGGTTACTGAAGCATAGGTGGATCATCAGGATCACTGGTGGAAGAGGGTGCTGCAGTGGTGGTTGGTGGAGTGGCGCACGACCGGGAGGTGGCACGCGACCGGGAGGTGGCACGCGACCGGGAGGTGGCGCACGACCGGGAGGTGGCACGCGACCGGGAGGTGGCGCGCGACCGGGAGGTGGCTCGTGGCTGGGAGGAGGAGGGTGGAGCGGCAGTGGTAGTAGCTTTTTACCAACTTTTCCAAATCTACTTCTGTCAGTTCCTCTCCATTCCCATCAATCAGATCTTCCACATCATCAACAGCCATGTCCACAAACACCTCACCACCCAGCTGACGTGCAACACTCACAATGTCATTCACATCCTTTACTATGGACGGAAATCCCTGGAAGTTACTCACACACTCGGGTCATAAGGTGCGCCAACATGCATTCACTGTCTCTGGTGTATTGAATTCTTCACTGATGTTGGTAATACAGCCCACAATGCTGTACTCCTTCCAACACTTGTTAACATCAAGGTCAGGGTCTTCATCCATGGCACTACGGATACGACCAAAAGAGCCGCGTGTGTAATATATCTCGAAGGTGTGTATCGAGAGGTTGAATAAGAGCAGTGGTGTTAGGGGGTAGGAACACCACTTCTACACCTGGATGGCTAAGCTGTAAACATTCTGGGTGGCCTGGTGCATTATCTGTCAATAATAACACTCGTCCCCTCCTTTAACTTGTCTAATAATTCAACTTTCTTTGTCAAGGTCATCACTGACTTTTACCTTTTATTTTTCATTCCACTAGCATCACTGACACTAGGCAGTCTTTTAGGGACCATTTTTCACACAAAACACTAAAGTTGTGAGAGTACTGTACAACACGAGATGCTGGGTCACTGGTGAGCAGAGGCAGATGAGATGCTGCAGGCGGGTGGGGTGACTCGTTGGAAAAGGCAGTCAAGCTAGCCACCATCTGCTTTCCTCGAATCGTCAAAATCACAAATAGCAAGGGTAGCTATACTGTATAGGCAGTGGTGTAGATGATAACTATACAGGTGGCAGGAATTATTGTTGTTGTGTATTACAGAGAGTACTGGGAGCGGTTGGTCCTGTGTAATGCCATGGTATGGACGTGTGAGCTGACAGGACGCCCCAACCTCACCTACGCTGAAGCTAGCGAGAGTGAGACCAAAGCCAAAAAGTGCCTTGCTAATGTTCCTCAGGTGAGCCGCTGCTATAGTCTGTATAAACACTGTGGAAGGATGGGGGAGTGTTGTAAAATGTGAGATGAAGCCAGTTATTTTAGCCAGTCCTGGTTATGAGGCCAGTTATTGTAGCCAGTCCTGGTTATGAGGCCAGTTATTGTAGCCAGTCCTGGTTATGAGGCCAGTTATTGTAGCCAGTCCTGGTTATGAGGCCAGTTATTGTAGCCAGTGTTAGTAACTTGAACAAAGAGTTGGTCCTGTTCTGTGACTCAAGTTACTGATTCCCTCCATCCTATGGTCCTCACACACCTACCTGGCCCTTACACACCTACCTGGCCCTTACACACCTTCCTGGTCCTCATACCTACCTGGCCCTCATACACCTGCTTGACCCTCATACACCTTTCTGGCCCAAGATATTCAGGTAAAAGAAAGAGTTATATGTTAATAATTACTTGTGATGCTTCTAACACATTGTTAAGTTAGCTTGTATCGGTTTAGTTCAGCATACAATACTCCATACAGGTAATCCGGAAGCCCATGCTGTACATTGCCACCCTGACTCGCCGTGGACGTTATGCAGACATGAGTGAAGATGTCTTCAACTTTGTTCGTGACCGATATTTTGTCGGGGAAGAAGTTGAGGCCATTGTAAACAAGCATTGGTATGACTGTAAGGTAGGTGTCTTGTGTGATTTATGGATTCCTTAACACTTGGAATGAGAAAGAAAACTTGGTGCTTGGGGATGCAGTGATCCTGAGTGTTTGAGAAGTACCGTAGTTGTTTATGTACGAGTCCGGAGGAATGAAAACCCAGATTGATTACCTTCTCATTGGGATATGAGACAGGAAACTTGTTCGGGATGTTTAGGGGAAGAATGAGTCTTGTAACACTGTGTGACATGTTGCTTATATGGTGAAGAGGATGGTTATTGGAAGCAGTGTGTGAAAGTTGATGAAACAGAATGTAAGCAAAGATTTTTATGCCCAGTTGAGAAGAATGAAGGAAACAACAGTGGGAGGGACAGTGTAGTGAGATCTGGGCCAAAATAAATTGTCCTGCTGAGTGTGGCTGACGAGACATGTGGCTGCACGGAGAGCCCTGCCAGACATAGTGGTGGAATGATGAAATAGACAGATAAAGGAGACAAGAAGATTGTGCTGTGTGAGGCCTGGGGGATGGTGGTGAAAGGAGGAGTACCTGGAGGCCAAATATGGTACAGAAGAGAGTTTTATAAGGCTAAGAGGATATGAACAGCACACATTCTTGGATATGTTGAATAGTGCAGATGTTAGAGGTGAGGTGAACAGAACAGACAGCAAATGGTGGGTAGAAACAAGGATGTTGGTGAGCTGTGTGTGTGTGTGTGTGTGTGAAACAAGGGAATCAAGGATGCTTGGAGAAAGTACTATGATGAACTGCTGAATGAGGAGTAAGAATGGGACAGTGGCAGCCTAGAGGTAGTAGAACCAGTACAGGAACCATGCCCAATGATTGGAAGAGACTGGGCGGAGAAAGCACCTGGTAAAATAAAGAATGAAAACGCTGCAGGAAAGTCTGGGATAGGTGCAGAAAGGCAGAAGTATCAGGTGATGTAAGTGCATCAATGGTGACTGAATTTACAAATGAAATCATGGTGGAATGTATTGGGAGGAAGAGTGATCATGAATACTGTTCTTACTAGAGTAAAGGTGAACGTGGGCACTACAGGGGCCTGAAGCTGCTACATCAGGCTGTCAAAGTTGGAGAAAGAAAGATTGAAAAAGGAAATGCAGTTTGGATTAATGTAAGGTCGGGGGACTACCGAGGCAATACTTACGGCCAGGCGGCTACAAGAGATATATCTAGGGAAGGAGAGAATACAATATTGTGTCATATTTGTACAGCCCAAACCTGTACACCATATGGTGTAAACCTAACCTGACATAATAATATAACCCAACAGACTATAACCTAACCTCGTGCCTTATTACATAATCTAACCTAGCACATGAGGCTTCTCGTGCAACAAGGACATGGTCACCAATATGGTGTTTTCCAGTGGCGGACTGGGTCAAAAATTTCTACCGGGAAAACTTGTAAAAGGGCCCACTCAAAAGGGCCCACTTAAAAGGCCCCACTTAATCCCAAAACGTAGTCAAAGGAATCAAATAAAATTAAATGTTTTAAGCAAATAAAATGTTACATCTATTCAATATTGTTGTGTTTATAATGTGTGCAGCAAAATACCTGTACTAGAAAATTTTAATAATCTTATAATAAAAATGAAAATCTCGATCATTGAACAACCAATCTGAGTAATTTACAAAGCATAATTTGAAATTGTTTTCAAAGTATAATTAAAATTGGAATGTGTGCATTTTTTAATGTGTGCACATATCACTAAAACAGTCAAAATTCAGTAGTTTACAAAGCACAAATCACCTAGACAGCAAGCAATCTAGAAAACTGTGTCGATTTTTTTCTCAAGAAAAGGACTACAGTAAAACCTCGATTAACCGACTTTCGGATTAACCGTAAATCCCGAACCCCTAATTTTTTTATTTATTTTTTTTTTTTTTACTCAGGGATTAGCCCACTCAGGCACAGGTCACTGACCCACATCGGGGCCTGGGGGGCTGATAATGTAATAATATTAATAATGCTAATAATAATAATAATAATAAAGAACCATAAAGAAATGCAAAAATGAAAAGAAAACAAGAGTGAGAAACAAAGTGCCTGTATGTATGTTGTGTTGTCAATAGTAAGAGAAACAATTGAGACCCTGCAATTGTGTGTACATGAGGCAGAAAGTCAGATCAGCAACCTGGGACTTGGTCACAATTTTTGTGATGACGTATGTTCTTTGACTTTTCTATTTTTTATTCACGGTTTCTGTGCTGGTTCATATTTATTGACTAAAGTGGTTAATGTTTTAAAGCAAATTCTATTGAAATATGAATGGCAAATGAACAAAAATGAATAGAGGGACTTAAATGAGGTAGGTTAGGGAAAGGTACTTTAAATGAGGTAGGTTAGGGAAAGGTACTTTGAAAATGTTTTATTTCCGTAGACTTTGATGTACTTTTAACCGACCTTTTCGATTATCCGTCGGCCCCTTCACCCCATATGTGGTCGGTTAATCGAGGTTTTGCTGTAATATCATCCACAGAAATTTCAGAAAGTAAATCTTTTTCGATGCTCATGAGCATAAAAGTTTCAAGTAGCTCATTTGATAGCAAAGAGCGTAATCGAGTTTTTACAATTTTCAACTTACTGAATGCGCATTAGCAACTGGATTGTGTGAACAACAGGGTCAAAAGATATTTGTAAGCTAAGAACAAATTCGAGTATGTAGATGCTTGCAAAGAATACTTAAAGAGGATACGGAAACAGCAGAGCAGGCACTTCCTACATGACTTTCCAGAAGTGCAACGTGGACCTGAAATTACATCAAAGTGAGTTTGAAATATCTGTTCTGATTCTAGGTGTCTGGTTGTTGCAAACTCTTCATTCAGAGTTTTCGAAAGGCTGTCGAAGTTTAGGATGAAAGACTGCAATTCATTGCTCAGTTCCTGCTTGTCCAAACCAAGATGATTGCATATGTTTTTCAGCGCTTCTGGTGGCAATCCATCTTCTTTGAGTTCTTGGAAACGACATGGATCAAAACAATACTTGTCGTAATTTGGTCGATCACTCGACGAAACACTTCCACCCTGTAGCGATCCACTGGGTCATCAGTTCTTTCATCCCTCTGGAGTTACCAGGCATTCGTCTCTTTCTTGATGTTCTCATCTTCCTGAATTCCCCTTCTATTGCAAAATCAGTTACCTCATCATCATCGAATATTTGATTCGCTGCCACAATGAAATTTCTTGTTGTTTTCATGATGTTTTTGTCCAGTTGTTTTAAAACCTCTTTTGCTTTTTCTACCATATTCCAGGCACTAAGACAATCTAGGCCTTCAGTTTGCAGATATTCCGAGGCCGATCTCAGGGTACCGTACACCTGCAATAACAAGAAACTAGTTAAATGAGTGTCAAAGATACGCCATTTATCAAGAAGTGAATTGGCCTCAAAAGCAACTTTCGCATCAAAATTGGGAGATTCGACAATCCGAAGCAAGACATAAATCGAGAGGTGAAACAACTCAGGCTGTGGCGAGTCAAAACTTCCGAAAATATGTTCAAGGGCCGCGTGTTTAGCCCACCAACGGGTTTCTCCAATCTTCTGCAAACGTTTTGGTTTCGCTGATCCAACCATCTTCTCTGAAGCAACTTCTGTCCAGATGTTCATTCTCTTACATGATTCTGAAAAATATTTCACTGTTGACTGTAGTAGTCCGATCAAGTTTTTGACCGGCAGAATATTTTGGACCAGATCTGTTGATGCCAAATTAAGGATATGAGCATGGCACCAAATGTATACAGATTGTGGGGCTTCATCTCTTATATACTTCACCACACCGCTGTATTCACCTCTCATGTTAGCAGCTCCATCAAACGACGCACCTGCGATGTTCTCCACTATGTTCTAGCGTAGTCTTCATATTTATCAATCATAATGAAACTGACACCAAAATAAAGAGAAATAATTAAGCTTTAAAACTATATAATGTTCATACTATATTTATTGATGAATTGATTAAAAAATTAAAAAAATGGAAGACATTGGATAAAAGCGGGTCGATCTGACCATTCTAGATCTATATCCGAATCTGCATGTGAATCCACATCTTCTGCAGTCCCCACTTCACTCATATCACTGAAAAACACTTCCTCACGCTGTAGATCTACATCCGATTCGTTTTCATTGTCAAAATTGAAATTACAGTGATCCCTCGGTTAACGAATTACCTTCCGTAAGATTCTTAACTTCGGTTAACGAGCAATCCCTCGATTAACGAATTCCTTTCGAGCGGCCCTCAACATGTTTTCGCTTGCACACTAGCTGTCGTATTAGTCCGCCAATACAGTAATCGGTTCTAGGGCTTAAATTCCTTACTATTTTAGTAAATATCAAGAAGTTTGTACTATTCAATAATTTTCAAAGTCTTATATTACAATTTTTAGTCATTTTAACAATTATTTAACATAATTTAAGTATAGGGAAACTAGTTTTTAGCGCACCAAACAGCCTGTCAACACACCATACAGGCGTCAGTCCCTGTGTCTTTACAGTGGAGGTAACATCTTGCTTCAGACTCTCTTCAACATAAATGCTTTTTTCTGTGTTTCCAGTCAAATTATTGGTCATTTTGAAATATATTTTACATGTTGACAATATATAATGCAGTGCAGTGTTGGTTTAAAACAAATAATCTTGAATTACACCAAGAGAATTAAAATTTTATTGGTGAAATGGCGCCATGGGGTGACTTCTCTTCCACCCCAATGCCTTCTCTTCTCCCTTCTCCTCCACCCCCATTCTAATTCCCATTATCATCATCCAGGAGCCTTCTACATGCACACCTCAAAGTAAGTGTACTTTACTACCTTTTTTGTTGACTTAAGGAAATTTTCGGTGAGCTGGAACCATTTACCCAAAAACCCATTGAAACAATGGTTTCGGTTAACGAGTGTCGAGCAACCTTCTGGAACAAATTGTGTTCGTTAAGCGAGGGACCACTGTATCAAGCGAGGGACCACTGTATCAAGCGAGGGACCACTGTATCAAGCGAGGGACCACTGTATCAAGCGAGGGACCACTGTATCAAGCGAGGGACCACTGTATCAAGCGAGGGACCACTGTATCAAGCGAGGTACCACTGTATCAATAAGCGATTGAAGAAATTTAAATGTGCTACTTGTTGAAAAACAGCTTATGGTAGAGTGTAAACTAAAGTAGATACTGTATAAACATCCGGTTTTCGGTAAAAATAAACTGGAGATCGCGCCGAGAAGGTCGTTTTCGCCGGAAATCTCGTTCGGCAAGATTTGAATTGCTAGACGATTGTAAACACATGGCGTAGTTTCGGGTCAAATTCGGGCGCATTGGTACGGATTGAGTTAATATCTCATAAACCTCATATCTCTTTTATCTTTTTTCCGTTATTTTCAGAGTGATGGACCATCACTTTGGGGCCCACCGGGACCAGTCCGCCACTGGTGTTTTCCCATTTTCAGTTGACTCGGATACTGTATTTAAGTTTATGCTCTCTCAAGGTTGGCTGATTTACACCAAATAATTTAATTTATCTTGGTTTTAATAAGTTTTTTTTTGTTATTATTACTTACAGATGATTTTAATGATTTATGGTAGATTTAGAAAAGGTATATTATAGGGTGAAGAGAAACACATTGTGGGAGACATTACAAGTGTATAGGGTGGGAGGAAGGCTATTAAATGCAGTAAAAAACATTGTATGATAACAGCCGGTCAAGTGAGGAAGAAATAAATGTGAGTGTTAGACAGGGATGTGTTATGTGGTTGTATATTATATGGATGTGAACTATTATACTATACACTGGTGGAAATATTAATCTTTCTTACCAGGCTGAACTCATCTTAAATCCTGATTATAGGGGAGCCAATCTGCCACTGTTTATCTCTCCCTCTCTCATACTGGGCGTGTTGTTACAGGTGCTCCGGCCAATATACCCCACACTGGAGGAGATAGCCCGCTACGAGGAGGAGATGGCAGACTCCGATGAAGACAACGAGGAGTCGACAAAGAAGAAAGATGAACAGATGCAGGTTGGTGAAGAAGAGGAGAAGAAGAGAACAGGGGAGACAGAGAATGATGAGGACATACAGATCATTAAGGAAGTGACACCCATCAAGAAGGCTGTGCAGGAGGAGGAGGAGGAGGAGGAGGAGTACCCGCCGTTTGCCACCTTCAAGTACGAGGTCATCGAGAAGGAGCCGTGGGACTATAAGCAGGCAAAGGTAATAGTGGTGGTGATGGTGTTTTAATTATAGTGTTCCTTGTGTTGTAGTTATCATAGTGTTCCTTGTGTTGTAGTTATCATAGTGTTCCTTGTGTTGTAGTTATCATAGTGTTCCTTGTGTTGTAGTTATCATAGTGTTCCTTGTGTTGTAGTTATCATAGTGTTCCTTGTGTTGTAGTTATCATAGTGTTCCTTGTGTTGTAGTTATCATAGTGTTCCTTGTGTTGTAGTTATCATAGTGTTCCTTGTGTTGTAGTTATCATAGTGTTCCTTGTGTTGTAGTTATCATAGTGTTCCTTGTGTTGTAGTTATCATAGTGTTCCTTTTGTTGTAGTTATCATAGTGTTCCTTGTGTTGTAGTTATTGTTTTTATTTTGTTTTTTTTGTGTTACAGAAGCACATAGTCTCCTGGGAACAGATACGGCGCATTAAGGGAACTTTCACCCGGGAGAAGTGTAAACTCTTCCTCAAGCAGTGTGTCCAGCTCTCCTCCTCTGGCTTTTGGGTCATAAAAGTAAGATGTTTTATATATTCTTAACACAGTGTAAAGAGATGTGTATAGTGGCTATACATAGGTGGAGTAGTGTATAGAGTGGGTGGAGCAGTGTATAGAGGAAGAGGTGGAGCAGTGTATAGAGGGAGGGGTGGAGCAGTGTATAGAGGGAGAGGTGGAGCAGTGTATAGAGGGAGGGGTGGAGCAGTGTATAGAGGGGAGGTGGAGCAGTGTATAGTGGCAGAGTAGTGTATAGAGGGGTGGAGCAGGGGTGGAGCAGTGTATAGAGGGAGGTGGAGCAGTGTATAGAGGGAGGGGGTGAGCAGTGTATAGAGGGAGAGGTGGAGCAGTGTATAGAGGGAGGGGTGGGGCAGTGTAGAGGGGGTGGGAGCAGTGCATAGAGGGAGGGTGGAGCAGTGTATAGAGGGGAGAGGTGGAGCAGTGTATAGAGGGGAGGGGTGGAGCAGTGTATAGGGAAGAGGTGGAGCAGTGTATAGAGGGAGGGGTGGAGCAGTGTATAGAGGGAGGGGTGGGGCAGTGTATAGAGGGAGGGGTGGAGCTGAGCGTTATTCTCCATAACTTATTAATCGTGGGTTTTTATCATCATCATCGCAGGAAAGAATATCCAAGAGATACGACCTGGCCAACGTGAATTACTCGGACGTGTTCCTGGGGGAGCCGCCAAGGTTCAGAGAGACTCGGGCCAAGAAGATACCTGCCAGCTTAAATCCCGACAAGGAGAAGAAAAAGTTGGCTGCCGAGATGAGGAGGAGAGAGAAGAAGGAGACGAGGGAGAAGAACCCGGACGGAGACGGGAGGAAGCGAGGCAGATCTTCCTTGAACGACGGAGAGAAGGAACGGAAGAAACTGTACGTCTCTCTGTTCTCTACACTTACTGATTCTTTGTTCTCTAGTCACTGTAGTTAGTTGATGGTATAAGCCCTGCCACTATTGCAATTCATTGGCTCATTTTAATGCCACAATTTATGTATGTATAGATATAACTACTTGAAAACATTTCTTTTTTTCAGTATATGAGTGAAAAAACGTTTGAAATAAATAATAATAATCATCATCAAAGTGTGAAACAAATAAGTGGTTTCCCCCTCCAGTCTCATGGCTTGTTGTCCTCCAGTCATTGTTTTAATGTCCTCATTCCCTGGTGCTGTTATACTATACTGCCTCACACACACCCCCTCCCTCCCTCCCTCCCTCCCTCCTCCCTCCCTCCCTCCCTCCCTCCCTCCTCCCTCCCTCCCTCCCTCCCTCCTCCTCCCTCCCTCCTCCTCCCTCCCTCCCTCCCTCCTCCTCCCTCCCTCCCTCCCTCCTCCTCCCTCCCTCCTCCCTCCCTCCCTCCCTCCCTCCCTCTCCCTCCCTCCCCTCTCCCCTCCCTCCTCCTCCCTCCCTCCCTCCCTCCCTCCCTCCTCTCCCTCCCTCCCTCCCTCCCTCCTCCCTCCCTCCTCCCTCCCTCCCTCCCTCCTCTCCCTCCCTCCCTCCCCTCCCTCCCCTCCCCTCCCTCCCTCCCTCCCTCCCTCTCCCTCCCCTCCCTCTCCCTCCCTCCCTCCCTCCCTCCTCCCTCCCTCCCTCCCTCCCTCCCTCCCCTCCCTCTCCCTCCCTCCCTCCCTCCCTCCCTCCCTCCCTCCTCCCTCCCTCCCCTCCCTCTCCCTCCCTCCCTCCTCCCTCCCTCCCTCCTCTCCCTCCCTCCCTCCCTCCCTCCCTCCCTCCCCTCCCTCCCTCCTCTCCTCCCTCCCTCCCTCTCCTCCCTCCTCCTCCTCCCTCCTCCCTCCTCCCTCCCTCCTCCCTCTCCCTCCCTCCCTCTCCCTCCCTCCTCCCTCCCTCCCTCCCTCTCCCTCCCTCCTCCTCCTCCCTCCCTCCCTCCCTCCCTCCCTCCCTCCCTCCCTCTCCCTCCCTCCCCCTCCCTCCCCTCCTCCCTCCCTCCCTCCCTCCCTCCCTCCCTCCCTCCTCCCTCCCTCCCTCCCTCCCTCCTCCCTCCTCCCTCCCTCCTCCCTCCCTCCTCCCTCCCTCCCTCCCTCCCCTCCCCTCCCTCCCTCCTCCCTCCCTCCCTCCCTCCCTCCCCTCCTCCCTCCCTCCCTCCCTCCCTCCCTCCTTCATCACTATCATACACAAAATATGGACGTTTTTGTGGCCCTTTTGTCATTATATATGTTGTAAAGATTTATCATGTTATCACATCTACAACTTTTACACATGTTAATAGTTAGATACAGTACAGTACAGTACAGTATATATACTTGTGTTCAGTAACATTGTCATACAAGTTCACTTAGGGTTCAACAAATACTGTAATGGTTATGGAGAGAAGAGTTGAAACTAAAGGTGGATGTGAACTTAACAGGAGTAAGGAGGTGAAGGACGGTTGAAGTCTGAGAAGAAAGAAAAACTAAGAGAGGAACTAAACAAAGGTTAGAGAAAAGAGAAGAGAAGAAGAAAGAGAGGGAGATAAAGAAGGAGGAGAGCGCTTACACGTACAGTATGTCAAGGACTGGAACAGAACACGTGACGACCTGGACTGTGACAACCATAAGGTGAGTAGTAAACACGACGACCATAAGGTGAGAGTAGTAACACGTGACGACCATAAGGTGGGTGGTAACACGTGACGACCTGGACTGTGACAACCAGGTGAGTAGTAACACGTGACAACCATGAAGGTGGGTAGTAACACGTGACGACCATAAGGTGGGTAGTAACACGTGACGACCATAAGGTGGGTAGTAACACGTGACGACCATAAGGTGGGTAGTAACATGTGACGACCATCAGGTGTGTAGTAACTGAAGTTCTACCTTATACTATTAACATGCTGCAGTGTACAGTAATAATAATAATAATAATAATTAACGGTTTATTGAAAGAGCTTGGCAGCCAGAAGGCTGAAAATATACAGTTACATATTTGGGGAATGGGTTACGAATTACAAATAATATACAAGTGACATAAGTGACACAAATAAGACATATAATAACTAGATGGGGAAAAGCTCAGACTACAGTTCATTTCAACATAGTGACAGTGTGTGAGTGTGTGCGTGTGTGTGTGTGTAATAATAATAATAATAATTAACGGTTTATTGAAAGAGCTTGGCAGCCAGAAGGCTGAAAATATACAGTTACATATTTGGTGAATGGGTTACGAATTACAAATAATATACAAGTAACATGAGTGACACAAATAAGACATATAATAACTGTTGTGGCAGGTGTTGGTGAGTGACCCGAGCCATACAAGAAGTAGTGTGGTCACCAGTACACTCTACCACCCTCACTCACCACACAAGAAGTAGTGTGGTCACTACCACCCTCACTCACCACATGTTAGACTCCTTCACAGTTTGGTACTGTTGGTGTTACTCATCAACAGGAGGCAGGTGCTGCTCTCCACAGTAGTGGTGGTGTCACTGTTAGTTTCTCTCTTGCCAGCAGGTTCTCACATCTATACTGTTAACAAGCTGTGTATCAGTATTTTCCTCATAGAACTTGAACATGATCTGTCATCCTCCACAGGACCTGCCAAAACCCATTCCAATAAGGTGCCGTATCCCGGACGACCTGTTCAGCGACTTCATCATGGTGTTGGAGTTCGTCAACGTTTTCTCTGAACTTGTGGAGCTGAGAGACGTGTATCCTCAGGGCATCACCTTTGACATGCTGGAACACGCACTGGTGGAGAAGGAAGTTGCAGGTCAGTCTCCTCTCTTGGTGTTTGTGTACACACAGTGTTGCCATCATATATGAAGTGCTCCACACGACGAGGACAAGCCCGCCAAAATAATATTTTGAAATATTGGGGTTCTAAGTTTTTCGTGATCTCAAAACCTTGTATACAAGGCGGATTTTTTAATTGATAGAGGTGAGCCCGCCACATGTTGTCTGTCTATAATGCGTTTTTTTCAGCCGAGAAAAGAGGCCCCGCCCCCTCCTCAAGAGTTACAGCTGATTGGCTGTTGCAAACCTGTCCATTTTGTCCTGAGTAATGATGTATTTCTAAATGAGTTTATTCATAATGACCGTTTCTGACGAGAAAGATATTTAACTAAATTATATATAGATATATACCTTCATTATTTCAAACATGTAGGAAATTTATCAAAACTATTAATCGTGAATTAACTGGTAAACTCGGGGAGCAAATTCACGCTTTCGGAGGATGCATTTAATATATACTTATTTTTACCTACAATAAGACATACTAAGACAAATTGCATATCAGGAATAGTAAATTATGCAAAAACGACATTTGAAAAGATCAGAATCACAATGAAATATTACAAGGCCGTCAGCAGAGGTGGGAAAAATATGAAGTAGTTCGCAGTCATATTTCCCACCTCTGCTGACGGCCTTGTAATATTTCAATGTGATCATGATCTTTTCAAATGTCGTTTTTGCATAATTTACTATTCCTGATATGCAATTTGTCTTAGTATGTCTTATTGTAGGTAAAAATAAGTATATATTAAATGCATCCTCCGAAAGCGTGAATTTGCTCCCTTTAGTTAATTAACGTTTAATAGTTTTGATAAATTTCCTACATGTTTGAAATAATGAAGGTATATATCTATATATAATTTAGTTAAATATCTTTCTCGTCAGAAACGGTCATTATGAATAAACTCATTTAGAAATACATCATTACTCAGGACAAAATGGACAGGTTTGCAACAGCCAATCAGCTGTAACTCTTGAGGAGAGGGCGGGGCCTTTTCTCGGCTGGGAAGAAACGCGCTATAGTATTATAGATCATGGACTGAGCTGTCTGGAGACATAGAAAACAATTGTTTGACCCATGGTAGACTTAACCATGTCATGCAGAGTGCCTTATACACCATGAAGGCTTAGTGTACAGTGTTGCCACCATATACAGTATACCATACATCATAGGTTATATAGTTATATCACATATACTTGTATTTCACAATGAACCTCGAGCTAGGTGGAACTACAGTATGTTCCAAGCTGATAGAACAAGATGATTACTTTTTTTTTTTCAAAGTTTGTTGACAGCTGAGGATCTATGCTGCCCTAGGCTATTGCTGTAGTTCATATTATTGTTATTAGTGTACATATAATTTATTTTAATTTTCTCCTTATATCATCTATGAGTGAGGACAGTATTGTAAGATAAGTGTGTACTAAAGACAGTGTTGGGGACATGTTGTTTATGTAAGCTGGTGACACAGACAAGGGTTGGTTGTATAATGGTCCACTTGGCAGGTGTGTTTAATGATGTGCTGCAGCTGCTGCTTCAGGGCATCTTCACACTGCAGGAGGAGGAGGACGATGAAGTGGATGCTGACCCCACCGCTGAGGAAGGTGTGCTACAACTTGTTTATGTTCTTACTTAAGGCAGGTACAATATGAGCCTACCATTATGTTTTATGAACCTGGGTATACTGAGTGGTGTAGCAGAACTGTGTAAAGGTGATGGATGTCTTGTGTGTTGTTGAAGGGCTTGGGGTGACTTGTGTGTTGTAGTGTAGACTTTGGCTTATTTTTACCAGAGAGGGAAAAGTTCTAGTAAGAGTTGCAGAAAAGGGAGAGAGCTTTTGGTGCTTCATGTATTGTAACGCTCCTTCACTTGACAGTGATGGAGACAGACACAAGCGACATCACCATACAGGAGGCAGTGAGGGTCGCCAACCGCGCATCTACTTGGAGCCAGCAATATCATGGACTGCCGCTTCAGAAGGTGCCGCTTGACGCCCTGACAGTCACTGAGGTGTTACGCTTACATCTACTGGCATCGGGGGCTACCAGTGTTGCCAATGGTCGATGGAGGTAAATGTTCATGCGTGTGGTGTAGTGTAGTAAGGGGTGAGGACAGGACTCCCAACATGACTACTGTAGGTGCTGAGAGTGTTGGTTCATGTGTTGGCTGCTCTCCCCCCAAGCTATGTATAATAAGGAATAAGATTGAGAAATGTAATGTATTAAGAGAAGACTTTCACAGTGTACAGCGGACTAAGTTGATGCCTTCCTTTTTCAGGCACTTGAACCGTGGAGGCTTCAAAAACTGGGATGATCCAGGGCTACAATTCAAGCTGGAGGAACCCATCATAATAAAAACTCTATCTACCCAGACTATATTTGATCTCTCCTTAGGTGTGTTCCCCCTTAAGTAATGGTCATTCATCTATGTAAACCTCTGTTGTTCCCTCTTGAGTAATGGTCATTCATCTATGTAAACCTCTTTTGTTCCCTCTTAAGTAATGGTCATTCATCTATGTAAACCTCTTTTGTTCCCTCTTAAGTAATGGTCATTCATCCCCTCAGTTGTCAACAACTTTACCAGCCAGGAGGAACACTTACTGTCTCTCCTCACTTGTGGTTAATTGTTAAGGGAAAGAATTAGACACATATGGTCAAACTAAAGAGTGACTGGTGTTTTTTGGGTCAAGCTAAAGAGTGACTGATGTTTTTTGGGTCAAGCTAAAGAGTGACTGATGTTTTTTGGGTCATACTAAAGAGTGACTGATGTTTTTTGGGTCAAACTAAAGAGTGACTGATGTTTTTTGGGTCAAACTAAAGAGTGACTGATGTTTTTTGGGTCAAACTAAAGAGTGATTGATGTTTTTTGGGTCAAACTAAAGAGTGACTGGTGTTTTTTTGGGTCAAACTAAAGAGTGATTGATGTTTTTTGGGTCAAACTAAAGAGTGATTGATGTTTTTTGGGTCAAACTAAAGAGTGACTGGTGTTTTTTTGGGTCAAACTAAAGAGTGACTAATGTTTTTTGGGTCAAACTAAAGAGTGACTGATGTTTTTTGGGTCAAACTAAAGAGTGACTGATGTTTTTTCCTCCTGCTTCAGCGTATAAGTTGAAGATCCTGAGTGTACTGGTGGGCCAGATCCTAACTTACGCCTCAGTGCGGGACATTATTGATGACAACATTGAGAAGCTGAAGGAGGTTAAGAATAAATTGCGTCTACATCAACTGACCCAGATGAGGAAGGAGAAGGAGATCAATGCTGCCAGGTGAGTTATTGATGAGGAAGGAGAAGGAGATCAATGCTGCCAGGTGAGTTATTGATGAGGAAGGAGAAGGAGATCAATGCTGCCAGGTGAGTTATTGATGAGGAAGGAGAAGGAGATCAATGCTGCCAGGTGAGTTATTGATGAGGAAGGAGAAGGAGATCAATGCTGCCAGGTGAGTTATTGATGAGGAAGGAGAAGGAGATCAATGCTGCCAGGTGAGTTATTGATGAGGAAGGAGAAGGAGATCAATGCTGCCAGGTGAGTTATTGATGAGGAAGGAGAAGAGATCCATGCCGCCAGGTGAGTTATTGATGAGGAAGGGTATGAGATCCATGCTGCCAGGTGAGTTATTGATGAGTGAAGGAGAAGGAGATCCATGCTGCCAGGTGAAAGTGCTGATGAGGAAGGAGAAGGAGACCCATGCTGCCAGGTGGAAGATGAGAGGGAAGGAGAAGGAGATCCATGCTGCCAGGTGAGTTATGATGAGGAAGAAGGAGATCAATGCTGTGAGTTATTGATGAGGAAGGGAGAAGCGAGATCACAAGCGCCGGCTGATGAGGAAGCAGGCGAGATCAATGCTGCCAGGTGAGTTATTATGAGAAGGGAGATCAATGCTGCCCAGGTGAGTTATTGATGAGGAAGGAGAAGGAGATCAATGCTGCCAGGTGAGTTATTGATGGAGGAAGGAGAAGAGGACTAATGCTGCCAGGTGAGTTGATGGAGGAGGCGAGAAGGAGATCAATGCTGCCAGGTGAGAGTTATTGGATGAGAAGGAGAAGGAGATCAATGCTGCCAGGTGAGTTATTGATGAGGAAGGAGAAGGAGATCCATGCTGCCAGGAAGCGAAGTTGATGAGGAAGGAGAAGAGATCACGCTGCGAGTTATTGATGGGAGAAGGAGAAGGAGACTGGATGCTTTTCAAGCAGGTGAGTTATTGATGAGGAAGGAGAAGGAGATCAATGCTGCTAGGGTAGTTATTGGATGAGGAAGAAGGAGATCAATGCTGCCAGGTGAGTTATTGATGAGGAAGGAGAAGGAGATCCATGCTGCCAGGTGAGTTATTGATGAGGAAGGAGAAGGAGATCAATGCTGCCAGGTGAGTTATTGATGAGGAAGAAGGAGATCAATGCTGCCAGGTGAGTTATTGATCAGGAAGGAGAAGGAGATCAATGCTGCCAGGTGAGTTATTGATCAGGAAGGAGATCAATGCTGCCAGGTGAGTTATTGATCAGGAAGGAGATAGTGTGTGTGTGTCATTAGAAGCTTGGTCATCCTTTGTTATGTAAGAAATGATCTTAAAAGTAAATAACAAGAAATAATGCTAAAACTTAGTGTCCAACAGAAGGTTACATGTGTGACTCCCTCCCCAGGCTGCAGGAGAAGCGCGACCGTAAACAGAAGGAGCGCGAACGGCTGTTGAAAGAGGCAGAGAAGAAGGCCGCCGCCGCCGCCATGACCGGTGAACCCGACAAGCCCATCGAGCTGGAGGACGAGGAGGAGGAGGAGGAGGAGGAAGAAGAGGACGAGAGTGAGAAGGTGGCGCGTGAGGAAAAGGAAGAGAAGAATAAGGAGGCCAGGAAGCAGGACTTTCTGAAGCGAGAGAGGGAGTTGATGCAGCAGGTGGGAAGATTTTCGAGTGTTTCTTTGACTCGTTATTTTTATTTGTTTTGCTGTCCCTCGTCTTCGTTACGATAAGTTAATAGGGTTAGCTTGA
>NW_024751301.1:0-30882 GCF_018991925.1 Homarus americanus
AGAAGAATAGTCGGAGGGAAGATCTCCTCAACCACAGGTCCGGAGTATACTTGGTTGATCATAGGAGCTGTGAGCTGAGATCCTGTAAAGGATTAAACAATAAATAACATGTTAGTATTTCCTTTTAATAATACTGTATACAGAATTGGTACACTGTATATTGACAGTATCACAAGTTGTCACATCTATATTTTTACCAAATTAAATATTTTGATATGACAATACAGTACAGTATTGCATTAAGTTATTAATATCCTATTTACTCAACTCCACTTGTCTATTCTTTAGATGTTAATTAGTTCCCATTAAAAGAGAAAGATTAGAGAAGAATCATTACTTGCATGACAACTTATATCGTTTTCCTTATTTTCCCTACTCTAAAATTATGTTATATATATATATATATATATATATATATATATATATATATATATATATATATATATATATATATATATATATATATATATATATATATATATATATATATATATATATATATATATATATATATATATATATATATATATATATATATATATATATATATATATATATATATATATAATTTTTCCTTTTAGTTGTTCTCCATCAATATAACATTACACTGGTACTACCCAGCCATCTACATCATAAAACTTTATCCTTTTAAAAGTTTTCCCCAAATATTTGCTTAACTATTTCACGGCGGGGTTTCAGCTTAGAAAAATTGTGCTCGCTAATTTATCATTATGGCAGGATTAAAGGCAATCCCTCAAGTTTTGCCATACAGCATGGGCAATATTCTTTGTGTGAATGAGTCAGTGTACTTCATCATGTTGAAGGAGACTAACAGTATGATATGTTTATGCTGCTGCCAACTCAACCTCAGTGGAAAGGCAAGACAGTGCTAATTACCACAATTATCAGTGCATTAGAAACTTAGTTTCACTTATGTTGCTGGAAAGACATCAAACAATAGCAGATAATCCAAGATGAAAATGTAAATAAATTAATTAATCTAGAACTTGAGTCTACATCATGCAAACTTTAATTGCCATTGTTTGCACTTTCAACCTGCCTTACTATGGAACAAAAATACCGAGGGAGGTTGTACAATACAACTACTGCAATGTGTCTGATACAACAATCTATAAGTATGTAACCATTACATATTCTATTCATAAAATCCCAAACAATAGGAAAAAATTAATATCCAAATTTTAAACTTACTCATAGCCCAGGGAGGAATTTTCCTCTTAGGAGCACTGTCCTCATCAGTTGAGTCATCACTCTCAATATCATTTATATCATAATTATTAATATTTTTCTTATATTTCTTGGAGTTTGGTGTAATGTCATAACTATCTTTGTTTTTCCCAGTAGAACTTGACTGAGACGGTCCAGTAGTTTTGGAAAATGTGGTATTAAGACCATTTTCCTTGTTATCACTTAAAGTGAATGTATGATTTAGTCCAGTTTCCTTGTTATCAGCTAGTGCAATCTGTAGGAAAATTACAGTGTGAGATATATAATCATAAGATGAATAAAAGCATTACAACATAATAATCAACAAAATACAATAGAGAATGCTGACAAACTAACCTGAGCACTGAAGCTACAGGTTCATGTGGAAAGTGGACATGAAGATGTTACTAAGGAGCTAAGAAATAATAAATTTGAGAAAAGGATTAGAGGAATACTGATGGAATACAGGCATAATAACACATTAAACAGAACTGAGCAAAAGATGATGTTATCTAAAGGAAGTTCTGCATTAATTACCAATTGTTAAATAATGCAGCAAAAGGAAAATAAGTACTTTAGTTTTTACCTTTTTAACTGCTGAGCTTGTCAATTTAGCTTGTTGTAACTCAGCAATGCGCTGTGCTTCAAGCAATTTAAGGTATTCTAACTCCTTTTTCTCACGGGCGATGCGTTCTACCTCAGCAATTTTTCTACAAAAGAAAATTTTTCTGATATACTACAGTTTCTTCAATAACTAATAAAGCAGAATAAATTAATCATGACTTCACTGGTGCAATTAAAAACAAAAACATCAATGGAATTTTTTTTTTTAGATTTTTTTACGTGGGTTAATTAACCTACCTGTCATATTAAATATATACCGTATATATAGTGTACTATATGTACAGTTTTACCCAACAACAGCTTTCCTTAGCAACGTTTTAGCATATCTGCTTGATTGCCTTGCCAAAACTGAACTTTCACTTAGCAGCGGGTTTTTTTTCCACATATCGCGTTGAGTGTCCGGCTCCGGATACTATTTTTAGATTTGCCCGCGCCCCCCACCCGCCCGCCTGCCTGCCTGCCTCTCCCTCCTCCTCCCTCCGCTTGGGTAAGCGGCGCGGTAAGGTTGCGCAGTGTGTGTCTTTGTTGCGTTATCACTGACGTCATATGACGTCTCGGAATGTGATTGGCCATGCAGCCCTACCCCCCTCTGCTGCTAGCTGTAATTGGCTTAAAGTATTATGACGTGACTACCCCGGGGAGGGAGGGAGGGAGGAGAGACGACGCTTGACCTAGCCGCGGCAGTTTCATCCCTCAAGGCCACGCCGGGTTAACGCGCATCCATTGTTCCGTAAAATGGCTTCCGCAACCCACCACAGCCAGCCCAAGCCAGTGATAGTGAAGTTGATTTTGAGGGATTTGTCAGGGAAGCCATGACAACTGTAAGTGACAGTGATATTGATTCACCTAGTAATGGTGATTCACCTAGTAATGGTGATTCACCTGAGGGGCAGTAATCTGCCCTCTGCCTCGGAACCAGCCTCCATCCCCGTATGCCGACCCATCTCTTCTACTACCGTGAGTGTTCCTCAAAAATTTTCGTTTTTTAACCTATTCTTTATTTTTCCTATGTTAACCTTTATCTTTCCTAACCTAACCTCTTCTATATTACTTGTTTTTCATGCCACCATAAAGTTAAGATAGAATTTTTACTACAACATAGTTATTTGTCGTCAAAAGGTGGAGTTTGGGGGTCGGGCTGGGTTCTATTGGAATTAATCCCATATGTTCTGTTATTCACTTAACGCGGTTTCACTTAACGCGGGACCCTCTGGGTTCAATTGACCGCGTTAAGTGGGGTACAACTGTATATATATATATATATATATATATATATATATATATATATATATATATATATATATATATATATATATATATATATATATATATATATATATATATATATATACACACAGTAGAAGTCCAAAAATGCGGACTGCTTGAGGATTGAGTCGGTCCGGATTCTCGGATTTTCCGGATTCTCAGGCAGTACTTTTAAAATTCAAATTTAAGGAGGAATAAAGAAGAGGTGAACAGGTACATTTTGATAGTTTATTCATTAGCAAATATAGCATGCTTCATTTATCAAAACGAGCAGTTTTAATGAAAAAGCTGTGAATTCTAGAATTTTATTCTTTGCCTTTTTTATATCATAAATTGTAGACTTTACAATGTTGTATGTTTCCATTAGAACAGTATTGCTCACACCACGTTCTATTTTAATTATTTAAAGTTTGTCACCCAATTTCAACGTGTTCTTCTTTCTCTTCACACAACGGAGTTTATCTACTTCAGGAGCCATTATTATGGGCTCTGTAAATGGAAAGAGTAGGACTCAAAATTACATACGTTGTCACAGTTTGATTGCTCGTTTTAAAGTGGCGATCGCTTGTTGTCGCTGTTGAGTTTGAAAAGTCCAGTTCTGAATTGGTCAGTTCTGGCATCCGGATTTTTGGACTTTTACTGTATATTAATAGTTTTTTTTATTATTCTTAAGAGGAAATACTGAGTGTTTAACTTAGTGTGGATGTACTTACAACCACCTCAAAAAGCCTGTCTCTCCTTCCAAACAAATCAGAATCGAAACTAAACAAATAATTTAGCACCAGCTGTGATGAGATCATGCGCTACATCTACCACCGAGTATTGATTATAATGTCCCTTACATGAAGATGTTATACACATTCCCTCTAAAATTTTGTTCTGATTGTAATAGACCAAAAATATTGAGAGAGAGAGAGAGAGAGGGAGAAAATTACACTTTCTTTTTCATTGGTGTTGTTACCCTGAACCTATCTCTCTCTCTCCAGGCAAAGATGGCATGTTATTGACGTTTTCAAGGACAAAGGGCATAATTAAAATTATTCCCTTGATCATTATGACACAGAAATTTCAACATATTTTACATAGGCATCAATAATATGTTAATACCCCGGTCATTGCAAATGATGTGTCCCTAAAATTCATTGCGAATATCAGGATAATTTCTCCCATACGAATTAATATAATTATATAATTGGTGGAGGTGTAATGTATTAAAATAAGTACAATACCATAATACAATACAAAACAACACTGCAGAAACACATTTTATTAGCCAAGCATCTTTAGCCTGCAAAAAGGTCACATTATTATACATCCATGGTATCCCTCCCAACCCCCTGGTCGGGGATAATCATATTTTTCATTTATGGCCCAAACACCCCAAAATGACACTTGAAAATCTGCCTCGTTTAAAGGTGCTGCGAGACATTTAAATCCAGGGCTGGTGCAGTATTCCCAAACCTCTACTCGCTTCCAGTGCTGTCACAGTACTACTGGTTTGTCTTGCAGCCACATATATACATAATGATCACACACACACACACTGTAGGAGGGAGGGAGGTAGGTAGGTAGGTCGGGAGGGAGGGAGGTAGGGAGGGAGGGAGCAATGTAGGTGGAAGGCATGTGAGAGAGGGAACAGGGTGGGATGGAGGTAGCAGTATGGGAGGGAGGGAGGGAGCTAGTGTAGGAGGGAGGAAGGGGTGTGGGTGGATGTAACTATACAGTGGGACGGACTGGTAGGGGTAGGTGAAATGGAGGGAGTACTGGACGTTCCTGGAGATGAAGAGGACACCAACCCTCTCTCCTCTACTTGCTGTTTATCAGTGTTGTTTTCCTCTTGTTCAAACACATAGTCTTAGTCACTATCATTATCATCACGTTCAATATCCCTATCAATGCATGCCTCTGTCAATCTATACTCATCTTCACCCCTACCAAATAATTTAGAGTGTGTCTCAACCTGATTGAGTGACCGGTTACGTTCACATGCCATGGCTATCGAGAGACTACTGTGTAGTCCCAGGGCCTTGACTGTGAGGAGAGATGGGAGGGTGGGGCCCCCTGGGGAGAGATGGGAGGGGGGGGGAACATTTACACAAACAGATTATGGTAGCTAGACTCAATTTCAAAGGTGCGGGAAAAGCAGATTTGGAAAACGTTCTAATACGTGACTGACCAGAGATAATAATATCGCTGATCACGTAATTGAACGTTAATGACCAGTTATGGGTTAAAATAAGCATAGAATATTGATTCACCATGGGTGTAAAAAATTCACTTACTGTAAAGACACACCGACACAAATGTTGTTAATAATTACTAAACTTTGTGATTGTGTGTATAAAATGTGTGAATGAGTAGGAGGCATTACGAAAAAAAATTTGACACAGTATCGACACTACCACACAACGCAACAGATCAAAGCAGACAGAGAGAACTCTTTCGCATGGCCTGGTGTATGAATACACAGCAAAAACAATTAACTATGCAGCCTGCTCACATAGCTTGAGCCACCAAGCACCAGAGATGACACACACCTCCAGCATGTTCCTTATTTTGCTCCTGAAAAGTTAAATATCATCATACATAGAAAACAAAACTCCATTATGAAAACACATATGGCCTCCACCCAAAAAATCCCACCAAGCACATTATATATGCAATAATGCACAGCCACACATTAATCCTTTATCATGCCTAAAATAAACCAAATTAAATGACAGTAACCAGCAGAAATATTCCATTAAATTGGAAATGAAGAGAGATGCAGGCATAATTAACGACCATTAAAGAGGAACAAAATTTACAGCATAATCAGCCGAGTCTTGGGGTCAGAAGTCCATAGCTGGTAACAGCATCGTACCTGGCATCTCTGCCAAGCACTACTTCTGACAGAGGAATACAGTACGAGTGCAGCAGCTAGTTAGCTTGTGCAGTTTGAAACAAATTTACTGTAGCATATTGAAATTATTTCTTTCAATTTTCTAATTCGCTTTGCGGATAAGCGAATACAGATACTGAACTAAGTATAGAATATGCCTGTTAAAATATAAATTGCGAATAAGTGGGGTCATGATTAACGTTTCAATTGAAAAGTGCAATAAAAGCCATTATGCTTGAGATAAGACATACAAATATTATAAAGCACATACGACCCAAATGATATCTTATTGTCCACCACCAGCAAAACTTCGCCCAGCAGCGGGGAATGTATGGAACAGCTTCACTCCCTGTTTTTACTTAAAATTTGAATTATCTCTCTAATTTTATGAATTTACACACCCTCACAGATGAGTCACAGACATGAGGGCTCGGAGCAGTATAGTCACCTCTCACTTTACACGGATTTAATTAGCATGTTCTTAAAATAACACTAGCATTAAGTTAACACCTATTTTTAAATAACACAGTTTTCAAAAGAGTCCCATTGCGCCAGGCAGCATAGTTCTACATCTCATTGCTTTCCTACTTTACAAAAAAGGAAAGAGTAACAATCACCTTAACCTCAGCCATCAACATATGGTAACTCGAAAGCTCCCACTTCTCCCCATTCACCTGCTCTGTCATCTGATTCAAATGACTAACTCCCCCAGTAACCCCCACCTCTCCTCCACCACTAGTTCCTGCATGCCATCTCAGCCATCATTCAATGTTTACGTTCGCACAAATTTTCATTTAAAATCTATTTTCTTACTACTGTATTATTAGATTTGCTTCTATTATTGTATTATTATTGTTAATATATTTTTGTAAAAAAAACATACTGAAGGAAATAGATCCACAAATTAAAGTTTTTAGGGAGCGCTTCCCCTAACCCCCGCCATTTCCTTTATTTATGGGATAATTAGGTTTGATTTACACGGTCATTCTCAAGAACGTAACTACCATATAAATTGAGAGATGGCTGTACACAGCTTGTTCCAAAATGAGCAATCCTCAGTGAAGTGAGAGGTGCACCAGGCGAGCAAAACTGAGGTACTTGGATGTGCATTAATAAAAGCAACCAGTGGAGTTATGGTCTCCAGTTTGTGCAGTGGGCAATGAATAAAATGTACGGTACCATGAAACCACCAAAATGGTACCTTACCAGCTGTGTTTCCTATGGAAGAAAGTGCTTACAAGATAAGCACAAAAACTGTAATTGAAAACACACTTGCTTGACACCAGATAGGGTTATTGCACTACAATGGTATTAAATAAGGTGATATTCCCCAGAAATAACTTGGTATTCAGAAATTTTCCCACACAGAGTACCTGTGGAGATCCATCAATTAAAAGGTGCCACTGTAGAAGTAGCTATCTAACATAGCAGGGCTCTCATTTGATAGACAGTCTTCATTGCAACAGAGCCTGTTATAGCCATAAATCATGTGGTGGGGAATGGGGGAAAATGAAAATTCTCCCAATAATGGACAGAGCTTGTATGGATTACTGTAGTTTGGTACAGTATTGGCAGGGTTTACTGTAATTTTATTTAATACACTTACCGTTTCCTTTCTTCCTCGTGACGACGGCGTTGCTCTGCCAGATATAATAGTTTTTCCTCCTCATTTTGCTTTTCTTCTTCCTTTAATTTCCTTGACTCCTCTTCCTGTTTCCTTCGTTCTTCTTCCTGGTTTCATAAATTAGAAATGGAGTCACAATCATTTTAAAGAAAAAATACACAGAAAGATGAAGTGTATGTAACCTGACTTTTAATATACTGTAAACCCTCGATAACTCGGAATTTTATACAACTCGGCATGGATATGTTCTCGGAATGGTTTCTTTTTTTTTACGGGGATTAGCCCACCCGGGCACAGGTCACTTGACCCACATCAGGGCCTGGGGGGGCAAAGATATAATAATAATAATAATAATAATAATAATAATAATAATAATAATAATAATAATAATAATAATAATAATAATAATAATAATAACACTGGTCTACAAAAAAATATTTTTTTTCTGGCATGAAACCTTTTAACTGTTTTTTACTAACTTTAAGGTGCTGAATCCAAATCTGATCTCAGATTTGCTCCATCACGTAACGTGCCAGAATTTACTGAGCTACCAGAGATTGAGGATATAGACCGGAATTCACCTGTTTCTACTGATGAAGATGAAGAGACTGATCTTTTCAAGCCATCTGGTGAAGATTGTGAAAAGCCAACGTTGTTTACTCAGTCAGAATTGAATGATCTGGTCAGAGATCTAAATTTGCCAAAACAGTCTGCTGAATTGTTAGCTTCCAGGCTTCAAGAGAAACGACTCTTAAAACCTGGCACGAGTGTCTCCTTTTATCGCAACAGAGAAGAGCAACTGCGGAAGTACTTTCATTCATATGACCAGCTTGTTTTTTGTAATGATGTAGAAGGACTTCTTCTCTCCATGGGACTACCAGCATATGATAGTAAGGATTGGAGACTTTTTATTGACAGTTCTAAAAGGAGCTTGAAATGTGTTCTTCTTCATAACGGAAACAAGTATGGTTCAATTCCAATCGGACATTCTGTACAAATTAAAGAAGAGTATGAAAACATTAAGACTGTTCTAGAGAGGTTGCAATACCATGCTCATGAATGGTTAATTTGTGTGGACTTGAAAATGGTAAACTTTCTATTGGGCCAGCAAGGAGGGTACACAAAATACCCCTGTTTTCTGTGCTACTGGGACAGCAGGGCTACAACAGACCATGCTGAAGGTGTGGGATTGCGGAGTGCTGGCGGTGGTTGGGAGGCAGCACATGGAAGTTAGTGTGCTGCTCTATCTCAAGGATTAAACTAAATGCTTCTTGAATTTCTCCAAGTGACCACGTGTCTGTTGAATGAAGATATTGGTTAATGTTCAAAATATCCCAAAGCTATAAATAAAAAGAATTATATTTGTGATAATACACCTGTCCTCACCAGTTGTAAAAGTCAACCAAACACGCTGAAAATTAAATAATACAGTACATCCAAGGATGTACAAGATGAAAAGAGAAGTGGTTACTGTACAGTACTTAGCCAGGTATATGGCTTATAATCCTCAGGAAGCAAACCTAAAGACTCTCATATATCAGGATACGTGACTTTTCCAATCTAAATTAACATACCAGCTACATAGCTTCCAGTCTCCCAGCCAGGAATTCATGGCTAACGGTGGCAGCCCACTGGGCACTTTCCTCCAAAACTGTTGCCCATTTTGCTGGCTGCTGGCCTGATGGCCCAAATGGACAACAGTTTGGCAGTGAGCTTTGCTGGCTGGGTTAGTGCTCAAATTAGTTTCATATTAGGTGTTGAATATTCAAGTAAATATTTAAATAAATCACGAAACAATAATAATTTAAAATACAGTACAACACATAAAACGGTGACATGTTTCTATTTATTCGTCACTTTAAAACTTCTTTAGTATTATTAAATCATTATTCAGGGTCTTCTTTGACAAGCCAGCCATCGCCAATTAAAAAAAACAATTCACAACACACTCATTGTCTTTTCTTTAACTTTTGCAGATGCACCATTTGTTTCAGCAATTGAAGAACCATAGCACAATCCTGGAAGGCCTCAACTGTAGTAACAGCATCCATGGCAAACCTCGTCTAGACACTTTGTTGGTATATTGATTGCGTTGGGCAGATGTGCCAGCAAAACATCCCAGTGTAACTCAATCGTCTCTTTGTTTTACAGTATATATATATATGTACAGTGGTCCCTCAGTTAACGAACACAATTCGTTCCACAGAATCGTTCGTTAACCGAATCCACTGTTTCAATGGGATATTGGGAAATTGGTTGCAGCTCAGAGAAAAGTACATACAAAGTAAAAAAAAAAATGCAGTATAGTGCACTTACTTTGAGGTGTATATGTAGAAGGTTCCTGGTTGATGATGATGATGGGAATTAGAAGTGGGGGTGGAAAAGAAGGGAGAAGAGAAAGCAGTGTGGATGGAGGAGAAATCACCTTTCAGAGGACCCATGCTTGATGCCGTCATTTCACCAATAAAATTTTAAGTTCACTAGGTGTAATTCAAGATTATTTTATTTAAATCAACACTGCACTGCGCTATATATTATCAATATGTTAACTAAATTTCAGAATGACCAATAATTTTCGTGTAAAAATGCAAAAATATTCAAGATACCAACAAAATCGATGTTCACTCCACTGTAAACAAAGCCAAACTGACACCTGGTGGGTGAGTCAAGCGGCTGATGGGCGCACAAAAAACTAGTTCCCTGTACTGCATGTTAACTAAATTTTAAAATGACTAATAATTTTAATATAAAAATCCACTCGGAGTTCTGGGGATCAAAGATTCCCATCAACAAAAGATTACTGTAATTACAATACGGTATTACAGTACTGTACTAGTATCAGCTGGACTGCACTTGCTTGAGAAGTATAAAAACTGGAATGAATTATTGAAAAAAGTTAACTGGTATATCATAACAGTTCATACTACCACAACTCAAGCCCTGCCTACCTTTGATTAAATGGAAGTTAAAATATTATTAAAAATCATATCCTTTACTGACAAACAACCAGATTCAATAAAGCTTTCTAACTGAGAAATGAAGAGCAGCCTGTACCATAAATATATCATATGGCATTAAAAGAAAGTCACAACTACTCTGTACACTGAAAAAGTTGTGAAATGACAACAACACTGAAGTAGGTATACCCCTATTTACAATGGGATATGTTCCCAGCCAGTGCAACATCCACATGAATCACAAAAAAAAAAAATCCTACATTAATAATAGACATAAAACAATTAAACATCACTCATCACATCATTAAGAACACTATTCACTTCAGAGTCACAAAAAGAGAGTGAAACAACTTGTCACAAAACGTAAAAACTTTGACAGTGGCGACCACTGCTCACGTGTTGACAACAAGAAACTACGGTAAGTACTTTAAGTCAAAAAACAACAAAAATCACTTAACTGTCACCAAAACAGAATACTGTACCATATGAACGATCACCATAGAACATAGCTTGTTACTGTAGTGCACCAGTAGCAAGATATGTTTTATGGTGATCACACATGGCCGAGATCATATATTCAACGATTATCGATCAGTATCAGTGTTGTTACTTATCATTGGTGTTTTTTTTTCCTTACCCCTTTTCTTCTTTTCTTTTATCCTCTTCACCACTGATCAGCTCGTTAGCCATTTGAGCAATCGGTCACGTCTCTGTCACGCACTGTTGGCAAGTACTGAGCATGCACTGGCTCCTGAATGTACCTGAACCCGCTCCATTGTTGGTCAAGTCTGGTCTTGAAAGAGCTCACACTCGGTGCCGTCACAACACTTTCTGGCAGATTGTTCCAAAAGTTCACAACTCTCACTCCAAAAAAATTTGCCCTCACAGTTTTCTGGACCTGCTGCTTCTTCAATCTTGAGCTGTGATCCCTTGTGGGGCGAGCGTCCATGCAGCCCTACCCCCCTCTGCTGCTAGCTGTAATTGGCTTAAAGTATTATGACGTGACTACCCCGGGGAGGGAGGGAGGGAGCATAACAGATTTCTTCGCCCGCAACCCACCACAGCCAGTCCAAGCCAGTGATAGTGAGAGTGAAGTTGATTTTGAGGGATTTGTCAGGGAAGCCCTGACAACTGTAAGTGACAGTGATATTGATTCACCTAGTAATGGTGATTCACCTAGTAATGGTGATTCACCTGAGGGGCAGTAATCTGCCCTCTGCCTCGGAACCAGCCTCCATCCCCGTATGCCGACCCATCTCTTCTACTACCGTGAGTGTTCCTCAAAAATTTTCGTTTTTTAACCTATTCTTTATTTTTCCTATGTTAACCTTTATCTTTCCTAACCTAACCTCTTCTATATTACTTGTTTTTCATGCCACCATAAAGTTAAGATAGAATTTTTACTACAACATAGTTATTTGTCGTCAAAAAGTGGAGTTTGGGGGTCGGGCTGGGTTCTATTGGAATTAATCCCATATGTTCTGTTGTTCACTTAACGCGGTTTTCACTTAGCGCGGGACCCTCTGGGTTCTATTGACCGCGTTAAGTGGGGTACAACTGTATATTCCCTCCAACACTACAAACACAATCAAATAATGGTACACCAATATGCGCACCTCTTAACTTGAACTTAAAACACTACTCTGGGGAATAAAAGTTATACATGATATAGAAATTATTAGAAACTCAGGCAACAATAAATTTGAAGTATTAAGAAATGTTGCTTGCACACAAGAAACAGGCCTTAAGGGCTTTCACAAAATAATATCAGTCACTTAGGAAATGGTATTAAAAAATAAGAAATCAAATACTCTACAATGAATAGGCCTTAAGGGCTTTCAACAAAATAATATCAGTCACTGAGGAAATGGTAAAAAAAATAAGAAATTAAATACTCTACAATGAATAGGCCTTAAGGGCTTTCAACAAAATAATATCAGTCACTGAGGAAATGGTAATAAAAAATAAGAAATTAAATACTCTGCAATGAATAGGCCTTAAGGGCTTTCAACAAAATAATATCACCCCAACAGATGTACACTTCCTAACCTAACTTAACCACTACTCTGGGGAACAAAGGTTATACCTGAGCTCGGAATTATAAAGAAAAATTAAATGCATTAAAAGAATCAAATCACAGTATCACTCTGGTTCCACTTAGTGACACAAACATTCAAAAACAATACTATCAAAATTGTTTAAGAAATATTAAACTACACACGTCACGATAATATCAGTAACTGAGAAATGGTATCAACTACACCCAAATATATTCACTATTATTAATAAGTTACTGGGTCCACCAATACCCGTGAACCATGCTCCACCCAACTCAACATACACCCGTAATAAGGGAGATAAAATGTTCCTCTAGGTATCCCCTAGACTCATGGTCTCAGTGTGCGACCCTGTATCACTCAGCTGGCCTCACTTTACCCCCAGTACATCCATAAAGCGGAAGGGAGTGAGCCAATCAGACCTTGTACAGTTGAGAGAAGCTTTAGCTTCCCGTTAGCAAGAGGGTTTCACTAAGCTGCTCGAGACATGTGGGGTTGTGAGCCGAGGTAGAGGAGAGCTGATGCCCCAACGATCGTCCCGTCGTCAGCTGGGCACCCAGACGGCTAGATTCCCTCAAGAGATCCTTTGATACCCCGCTAAACAGTGACAGGCCTACACTGATCGGTCCAATGGCGACAATCGCCACCCTCAATCATCAACGGCAGTCTCAAACGGCAGTCAATCTCTCGCAGTCAAACTCCGGTCAACTCCGGTCAACTCCGGTCAAGTGGGTTCTGGCGGAAACCCTGAAATGAACTCACTGTTAGCTCTAGTTTACTTTACCACTGCCCTATCTAACCCTGTCTGAGATCGAATGAGACTTACTTGTTATACTGCAATAGTGCAACACAGGTGACTAGGCCACGTGACTATTTCTGTGACGGACGCGCAGGGACGTCTTGTTTGTCTGAATGCTCCCCGTGACTGAGAGAGAGCCCGCCTCGTGTCCTCTCAAGGCGTTAGCTTAGGCCTACGTGACATATTTTCCGCCTAACTAATAACTCCTTGGGACACCCGTAACATTATTCAGACTGATAAACGATCTATAATAATATCATATAGGCCTAGTTCCACAAACTCCCACTATGTGCGGGGAGCGCTCTCTTCCCTCAGACGACCTTGAACGCTCAGTATCGCTAATGGCGGGGCATTTGAAATTACTCTGAAATTTCTGAATATTACAATCGACCCCCCTAAAAAAAGACAGCACTGTCCTCATGTGCTGAGAAAACATACATACGACCCCCCTAAAAATTTGTTCTAAGAAACTGCATCTTACCCCTTTTGCTAAACGCAGCATTCCCGTCTTCTCCACTTCTCTCTCCCGCTAACATTCGACTCCCCTAAAAAAAACAGCACTGTCCTCATGTGCTGAGAGAACAACTTAGAAGCCACCTTCAACTCTGCCGTATTCCAACTCGCAGCCAGCAACTCCATTTCTTCCTAGCCCAACTCAAAACCAACCAGAACATCACGCTCCCCTTTTGCCTGGCCCTTAACTAGAGAACCAATGTCAAAATTAATACCAGCCCAAAACAAACATGCTCTCCTTTGGCCTGGCCCTTGAACTAAGAGAGCCAGTGTCAAAACAATACTCAGTCCATCTCAAACATGCTCTCCTTTGCCTGGCCCTTGAACTAAGAGGAACCAGTGTCAAAACAATACTCAGTCCACGTCTCCGAACCTCATGCCGGCAGACCAACCCTCTGACAATGTACCAGTCCATATTAGTGAGGCCCTGGACATTACAACCGTACTCTCAATCCCGCTCATGACAGCAACCACTACTCAACGCACATCTCTGACCTAACCATCTCTCCAATCCCCTCTGCCCTACTCACAACTCCTCCAACTCACCCTCTACAACCTGCCTTTTCTCATTACCATGCACCCTAAACTGTAATTTGTCGGCTTCGTCTTTCAGTTGGAGGCTCGATCGACCTCTCTGAACTACTTCTCTTCATCTTGCTCATCTGGGGTGGGGGCTCCTTGTCTTCATCTTCAGATTCATCCATCGCTGGGTCTCCCGGATGCCTTAGGGTTGGAGCAGCCTTCAAGTTGCTCCGGGTTTCCACTCTCGCCTCCAGGTCTTCTCCCCCACTGGGCTCAATGCGATATAACCCAGGCCTTGGATTTAGGACCTCAACAATATGCCATCTCGTATCAAACCAATGGTTTTGCAGCTTACACCGGCCTATTTTTACATTGTTCCTCAGCAATACCTCCTGGCCCACTTCTCAGCTACTCTCGTGGGCTTTCTCTTCTCTTTTCCTTCTGTTTATTTCCTTATGTCTCCAAACATTGATCTCCACTGCTTCCTGCAATTTCGTTGCCGGTCTCTAATCACCATCACCCACCGGCTCTGGGTCTACTTCCGGCCTAAGGTCAAACGGCAGGTTTGGTTCTCTCCCGTAAAACAACATGAATGGGGAAAACCCTGTCGTGGCATGCGGAGTCGCGTTATATTGTGACACCACTGCCTGCAGATGCTCTGGCCACCTATTCTTTTCCTCTTCCTCGAGGGTGGCCAGCAGACCGTGCAGGGTTCGATTGAACCGTTCCACCATACCATTTCCCTATGGGTGATATGCTGACGTCCTTATTTTCTTCACCCCAAAGGTGGCACAAGTTTGTCGGACCAATGCACTGCCAAAATTTCTTCCCTGATCGGTCAACAGTCGCTCAGGTGCACCCACTGCCAGGAAGATCCGATTCACCAGGATCTTTGCAATCGTCGAGGCTTTCTGGTCTTTGGTGGGAAAGGCCCAAGTGTAACGACTGTATACGTCAACCATTATCAGGACACTCTCCAATCCTTGCCGCTTGTCCAGCAAGGTGAAATCTGCGGCCAGTGTCTCTAATGGTTTGGCAGCTTCAATCGTCCCTAAATGCAGTTGGGGTTTCGGCACTTCATCTTTCGCTACTCCACACCTCTCGCAGCTGGCTAAGTAGTCTCGCACTGTTTCTCCCATGCCTGACCAGAAACCTCGCTCCTGCACCAGTGACAGGGTGCGATCTCGCCCCTGATGCCCAAACTCGTCGTGGCAGGCTCTAGTCAAAGCCTCCTGCAATCTTGGAGATAACACTGGCACCTCCCTCCATAGATTCTTCCCTTCGGGTCTTCTATGCCAGACAACATCTTCTCTTACGATCAGGGATTTCCTAGCTCGGTACATCTTACGGAAGTCATCATTTTGGAGCTGTACCTGTACCTCATCCTCCGGCAGTTCTCCGGCCAACCATCTTCGCAGTTTTGTCATATAGTCCATGCCTTCCTGCTCCTTACGCAGCCCATCCATCGTCCACAGTTCCTTCCTTCCTGCCCCGTTCTCCTCTAGTACATGCATCGCTGTATACTCTTCTTCGCTAGCTTCCTCCTGTTCCGCCGGGATTCTAGATAGAGTATCCGCCACAATGTTGTTCTTCCCCGGCTTGTACTCTATAGTAAAGTTAAACTGCTCGAGATCCGCATTCCACCTACTTTCCACGGCACCTAGTTTAGCCTTCTCGCGGTGACTGAGTGGGTTGTTATCTGTATAGACTGTGAAATGTTTCCCTGCCAAATAATCCCTGAATTTATCCACTACTGCCCATTTGAGTGCTAACATCTCTAACTTACGAGAACTATAGTTGTTCATGTTACGTTCTGATTTCCTCAGGCCCTGACTTGCATAGCACACCGGATGCAACCTGCCATCCTTCCGCTGGGACAGCACCGCACCTAGCCCACGAAAACTTGCATCTGTTTCTAATATAAACTCCTGAGTGAAATCTGGGCAAGCCAACACTGGTGTCTGCGTCACCTTGTCTTTCAGTTTCTCAAAAGCCTGCTGCTGTTCCTCTCCCCACTCACTATCTACCCGATCCTTCGATTTCCCATGCATCAACGCATGCAGCGGAGCAGCTATTTGGGCAAACCCTTTAACAAATTTCCTATAAAATGATGTGAACCCTACAAAAGACCGCACATCTTTCACTGTCTGAGGGACTGGCCAATCTCTTACTACCCTAATCTTCTCAGGATCAGCTGTGATGCCTTCAGCTGACACCTGATATCCTAAATAACTTACTTTGGAAGCCATTATTTCACACTTTTTAGGTTTAAATCTTAAGTTATTCTCCCTCATCCTGCAAAATAATTCCCTCAATCTGACTAAATGCTGATTTATTGTACTTGAAAACACCATCACATCATCAAGGTATACAAGCAACGAGGAGAAAATCTTATCCCCTAAAATCCGCTACATGTATCTCTGAAAGGTTCCCGGACTATTTGACAATCCCATAGGCAGTCGCCTGTACTCAAAGTGTCCGAAGCTTGTGCTGAAGGCAGTCTTTGGACGGTCTGAAGGTTTTACTTCTATCTGGTGATATCCCGCCGCCAGATCAAACGTTGAGAAAAACTGGGCCCCCGTCAGAGATTCTAGAGTTTCATTTATCCTAGGCAGAGGAAACGCATCGCGTACCGTGACCTTATTTAAGTCACGATAGTCAATGCACAACCTCAGCGTCCCGTCCTTTTTCCTCACTACTACAATGGCGGCAGAGTACGGACTCTCACTATGCTGAATTAATCCCTGATCTAACAGCTGGCTAATGTGCTGCTTCACCTCTGGTACCTGGTTTGGAGGGATCCTCCGATATGGCACCCTAACTGGCCTGTCTGTGGTCACTGGGATCTCATGCTGAACCCCAATAGCCTTTCCTATGGGCTGGCCCTCCCCTTCAAAAATATCACTAAACTCTTCTATTAAACACCTAACTGCACGATCTTGTTCCTCATTCATTTCCTCCGTGTGCACTTTGACCTCCGTACGGGCATCCGGTTGAACTGTCCTCACATACACCTCTTCACTGATGTCTGCTCGACTTCCGTCCCAGAAGCCACTTTCCCAATCCGCCAATTGCCCCTCAAGTTCTTATGACTATCAGACAGATTTGCCACCAACACCTGGGTCATGCCTCTCACCACTCTTACAGCTGTCGGCAACACTATCACACCCTCAGGCATCCAACCTTCATCTGCCATTGTTAGAGGTTCAATCACTACTTCTTTGTTAGGTACCTGGCTTAATGAGGGAACACATACTGACAGCAACCGAGTACTCCGGGGAGGAATGGTTGGTCTTTTCTTCCTCTCTGTCATGCAATACCCCAGGCTGATGGCCTCTATGGCACATAACTGCCTAACCTCCTGCAAGCAATTTTCCCACTGAGCGGTGCTCCTGGCTTCCCTGCACAAGTGATACATGTGCGGCCAGATCTCCGCAACCTCCCCCAGCACATTCATCCCCAACAACCCGACATGCGATTGCCCCTTACCCTGGGTCTCAATCCCTGGACAAACCAACATCCCCACATCAGTGACTTCCACCCCACATACGACCATAGTGACCCGAATACACCCCACACACGGCACTGGAAACCCTGACGCCCCTTTTACCCTTATTCGAGTGGGCTGCAACACCACGCCTGCAGGCTCCAACTCCCGACGGTAGAAAAGTTCATCAATTAACGACACTTCTGCCCCAGTATCTGCTAAACCCCACATTTCACGACCCGCTACCAGCACCGAAACCTTAGGACACTCTGCTTTCAGCCTTAAGGTACCTTCTGTTGTGATTAAATTTGTCATGCGAACCACGCTTGACAATGGGTCCGCTCTCTCTTGATTCATAACATCGCCGGTGGAATCTATTGGTGAGGCCAGGAACGGTTGGCGGGGACTGCCTGGCCTTGACCATTTCCCGACCGCCATTTCCGATTGTTATTTCCAACTCGATACTGGCCATTGGCCACGTATCCCCTTGGGACACTCTCTCCTGGTCCGGACCTGTTCGTGCAATTGAAACTGAGGTGGCCCTCTTGTCCACACACATAGCACATCGGGAGAATCGAGCCTCTAGTCTGCGGCTCGTTCTCTCTTCCTTTAGTCAGCGGTACCTCCCTCAAAGCCTCTCGTTTTTGTTCCGCCTCTCTCAGCCCCGTGATCCACTCGTCTAGACTAGGGTGAGGATACTTCTGGATCTCCTCCAATAACCACATACGGCTTTGTTCCTCCTTGAGCCCCCGAGTGATTGCATCTCCCAACAGGGCCTTATCATATTTATGACCATGGTGGTTCAACTCATCGTTTAAATCGAGCACAGCATCATAATATTCAAGAAGCGTTTCGTTGCTCCTTTGTTTCCGATTCATCACCTTCTGAATGGCATCGTACGTGGCCGTCTGCCCGCCGTATTGTTGCTTCAAATAACAAGTTAATTCGTCTACGGTTTCCCAGTCTCTGCGTGCATTGTATACGCGATCTGCCGCAGGCCCCGCAAGATGCCTTGTTATGAATTGGATTCGACAGACTTCGTCTCCGTCTAGCAGCTTGAGGGTTCGGTCAACCTCTCTTAACCACTTCCCTACCTCTACTCCAGGCCTACCGTCGAACTTAGACATGGTCAAACCGGCCCCGAGACTAGTTCCCTCTCTACTATTGTGTCTCCTCATCTCCCACATTGTCTCATCGTGCTGTATTTGATACTGTGTCTTTACCCTATCTAGTGCATCCCTCAACTGAGCTAGGTGTTGTTGATGTTCCTTCTCTAACAGTTGCAATTGTGTGTTGTACTCCCCCCATAACTGCTGTACATATACTCCATACTCCCCCCTGATTTGGTTCGCCCATGCCTGACATTCCCCATTGATCTTTCCTTCTAACTGTTCCAATCGTTCCTGGTACTCTCCCCGGATTTTCCCCTCTAGCTTCCCAATACGTTCCACGAACTCTTCTCTCAACTGTACCAACCCCGGGCTGTCTCTCCTTTTCTCCGAGTAACCCCGCACCGTCAACAACAACAAACCCCTTCCCACAGCGAGCATGAGTGGAGCTGGGGTCACACACTCTACCGTTTCCATCCACTCCATGATTATGCCCATTATCCCGACTACAGAACTATCAGTCACGAAATAAAAATAACTACGCTCTGCTACCATTTGTAACCGGTCGGAATTTACTGGACTTTAATTTCTCACTTGACTTGGGGTTTATTAAAGATCATTATATGGCAATTGCAGTGGAAGCGCCCCTTTGAGAAAAATCCTGAACTAGCACAAGAACACTTAAATTTTCTAAACGAAATTAATTCTCCGTGACCCGTGGAAGGATAGCGTCTGTGACTGGGATAAGTGAGACACACTGTAAAAATTAGACACTTATATTCCCTCCAACACTACAGACACAATCAAATAATGGTACACCAACATATGCGCACCTCTTAACCTGAACTTAAAACACTACTCTGGGGAATAAAGGTTATACATGATATTGAAATTATCAGAAACTCAGGCAATGCCTCATTAGACAATAATAAACTCAAGTATTAAGAAGTGTTGCTTGCACACATGAAACAGGCCTTAAGGGCTTTCAACAAAATAATATCCAGCACTGAGAAAATTTTATAAAAAATAAGAAACTAATAACTCTACAATGAATAGGCCTTAAGGGCACTCAACAAAATAATATCCAGCACTGAGAAAATGGTATAAAAAAATTAAGAACTTATTAACACCACCCTGAATAGGCCTTCAGTTCACTCAACAAAATTATATTACCCCAACAGATGCACACCTCCTAACCTAACTTAAGCACTACTCTGGGGAACAAAGGTTATACCTGAGATTGAAATTATAAAGAAATATTTAATGCATTAAAGGAACTAAATCACAGTATCACTTACAACATAAGGGAGAAAACTCATTTGAAAAACAGTTCCCTTATTCTCTGGTTTCAATTAGTGACACAACATTAAAACAATACTTTCACAATTATTTAAGAAATATTAATTACACACAGCAAGACAATATCAGTAACTGGAAAAAATATTATCACTAGATTAAGAAGTTACTGAGTCCACCAATACCCGTAAACACATGCTCCCTAACCTAACACATAGATTCCACTTGCACTCCGTAGTTTTTTAAGGCACAACCAACAGGCACCCGTAGTTTAAGGCCCAAACCAGCCTTTCTCAACCTTGGAAATGTACCTCTAAGTTCCACTGGACTCTTGGTCCCAGTGTGTGACCCTGTATCACTCAGCTGGCTTCACTTTACCCCCAGTACATCCATGAAACGGAAGGGAGTGAGCCTATCAGACCTTGTACAGTTGGGAGAAGCTTTAGCTTCCCGTTACCAAAAGGGTTTCACTAAGCTGCTTGAAGATATGTGGTATTGTGAGCCGAGGTAGAGGAGAGCTGATGACCCCAAACGATCGTCACTTCGTTAGTTGGGCACCCAGACGGCTAGGTTCACTCCAACTCTCACCATACTCAACAGGTGGCTCAAACCCAGGTCAGTGGACGGTCATACAGCTCGTTTCACCACTTGTCTCATACCGCCAGTGGACGTTTCACACGGCGTGGGCTCTACAGAACCCTGAAAAAACCCGAGCTGTTAGCTATTGTCTCACATCACTGTTTGTTCCTACCGCCGTATCTAGCTTTGTCTGAGATTGAATAAACTTACTTGTTAATACTGATGTTAAATAACGAAGGCAACAGTTCACGTGGTCCGTCTCTCCTGGGTACAGAACAGAGATGGTCCTCTGGCGTGACCTCCCTCACAACTCCACAGCCACGCTTGCTCACTGGTTCACGCTTTCCAGAGTGACATATTTACCAGACGATTAACAGCTTAATTAGGACGTACGCAACATTTTCAGACTGGGAAACGATCTATGATTATTTTAATTTAATAACTGATATTTAATTTCATATTCGCCTCCATATTAATTCGGTAAATTACATTCAATATCGTATAGGCCTAGTTCCAAAACCTCTCACTACGTGCAGGAGCGCTCTCTTGCCTCAAACGACCTTGAACTCAGCATCGCCAATGGCGCAGCGTTTGAAATTACTCTGAAATTTCTGAATATATATATATATATATATATATATATATATATATATATATATATATATATATATATATATATATATATATATATATATATATATATATATATATATATATATATATATATATATATATATATGATAGAAGAAATAAAGTACTGTATAGAAAAGAATACAGTATTGACTGAGAAAATATAGGCAAAGAAATATAAGATAGATACTTATAGACACAAAGACTTAGAAATTAAAATTATTAATACTGTATATAGAAAAAGGTTATAAGAATAACAATAAGAAGATATAAGAATTGAGGAATAAGGAGTAAATAGAAGAAGTATGAAACAAAAATGAGCCCCATTACACTGGCAGGTCATTTATGAAGATAACTAACAATAATGGTCCCAACACAGCCCCCATAGGAACTCTGCATATTACCTCTTACCATTCAGACTTATGACTATTCACTACAACACATTGTCTTATGCAGCTTAAAAAGGCCACTGTCCATTTCAAATGTGTGTCCCGATACTATAGTTCTTTATTTTTTCTGTACAGTAAGTATTCTGTGTGGTATTTTGTTAAAGGTCTTCATGAAGTTATAATATCCACTGCATCTCTTTGCTCCAGTGTCTGAGTCCACTGATCCATCACCTTTATCAGTTGTTTCCTTCCATACATGAAGAACTGTTGGAGCCTAAACTAGTATATCCAGCCAAATAGAGGTACTGTACAGTATATAATTAGAACTTTTATTAGTCACTAAGTCAAGCTGAGTTATTATATAATAAAAGTTTGGCAGTAGTGACCACACATGGAACTATATATTTATTTGTATATCGGGGGATTGAGCTAAACAAAATAAGGTAATGTATGAGAACAGCTCTACCACCAGAAGTTATTCAATTTGGATCATTTTTCCCACACATGTTCATATTACTATCGTAAGTATTTTAAAAGAGATGACATTACTAGAACCTAATAGAACCTGACCTAACTAACCAAAGAGAACTTACCTGACCTTACCTAACTTGCTAGCCAGTGCACTCTGCCTCTCAGACCCTGAACCATATTAAACATAAAGTACTTTACTTGTTATAATAAAAAATACCAATGCAAGCAACTTTGATGGGTATTATTTTAGTTTCAGTCACCTGAATCAAAGCCCCCCATCCTGAAAGAGGGGTCCAATTTAGTTAGATATAGTTCCTGGGTACTGCGGTTAGGTTAGGTTTGGTTAAATATGTAAATACAGGTATAGCCAAAACTAGAATCTTACCCTTTGATGAAGTGTTATGGAGTAATTTATGTGTTTGTGGACGAGAGAGTATTGAGCGGGCCGGTTGTAGACAAACACTAGACACTCGGTGACTCGTCATATTTTTCAGTGATGTATATATGGTAAATAATAAATTTTGTCATGTACAACCACTAAAAAATTATTCGGCATTCTGATGGCATGATACAATATGACACAGGTGCTGAATAATTTTTTAGTGGGTGTACAAAGCACATAGACATCATTATAGTGTCCTATGATCAGTGTTCACTGTTTTATCCCACAATTATCCTCATCCTTCATGCCCTGCTCACTACAGGTGATTTATGATTGTAGATAGATAAAACTAACAAAAATCTGAAAAAAGGTATACTATACAGGTAGTTCTAATTAAAATAAAATACAGGTATTGCCTTTTTAAAAAACTTACTACAGGTTGTACCTCCGACAACCTCGGGACCTGACCGGTGCCGGACCATGGAAATTTCCGGACCATGGAAATTCACCCTTTTCCTGGACAGATAGTGACTTGTGCATACACTTGGAAGCACTAGCACCACTTTCACTACTTCGTGGTCTCTTTGAAGACATATTGAAGGGTTAAATGTCGTACAGTAGCTTCTCAAATTTTGCGAGTTTTTAATTCAACGTTTTTTATTTGGACACACACAAAAAAACACTACATACATAATTTTAAATTTTGACGGCGGAAACTCGAATTTCGACGGGTTTGAACGGCCCACCAACGTTCAGACGACGTGTACAATCGTGTAAACATCGTCACTTCTCTTATGTACAAAAGATTCATTATTGTTTATTACTGAATGTCTTTTTTATTGAATTAATGTTTATGTGTGCAAAATGAGCAACACAATTTATTAATAATACGTAGAATATTAAAACACATGAGGAAATGAAACAGCATCGTTTTCGTTGATTACAAAACAGTGACTGAGTGGTTCTACATATAAAACAAGAAAATAAGACCCTGGTTGTAGCTGTAGTAAAATTATTGTAAAAAATTAATATGGTTGTTTTAAGTAATGTTATCTAATGTTAATAAATAGATCAATAAAAGTAGCAAACCATTTATGTTAAAGAAAAAGTGAGACTGCGCGTATGTAAGTGCGCATATGTGAAAAACATATTGTAGTGGACGTCTCCCCTACAAACTGCGTAGCTGCATCCCACCTGCGACGCTTTCCTTAGCAACCAAGCGAGCGGCGACACCAGATGGTACGGTAACCTACCAACGGAACCAAAAGACCGGCGACTTCCTCGGGTTTTCCCAACATGACTCATAGAGGATTCGCTGCTGCTGGGTATATAAGCTCTGTCTCTCCAGTGAGATTCATTCTGACCATCTTCTTGAACAAGCAACACCTCCTCCTCTGCCGCTGCCTGGCAGCCCTCGCTTCTCCTCGCCTGCCTGGCGGTCCTCGCTCCCGCCAGCGAGCATGGCGACCCACCAGCTGTCCTTCTCTGAGCTTCCTCACCAACCAGCTTTCTCATTCTGGTCTCTCTTCTTGAACAAGCAACACCTTCTCCAGCAAGCTCCACGCTGTCAGCATTCATTCAACCAGGAGGCCAGCAACAGGCAACATCTTCTCTAACGAAGCTCCTGCACATCTACCTCCTTCAACACGCTACTCATCGAACGTCTCTACTGAGCAGCTCCTCACCGCACGGCACCTCCAGCACCAGACTGTCTATCATATAACTTATATTATACAAGAAAACCACCTTAGAGTTTCCATCCATCCTGAGTGCTAGACAACATTATACCACGAACTCCTACAATATCGTCATTACTCTACATAAGAATATGAAAGCAACACTTTATTACTGTTCATATATGTTTTAATTAATGTTTCTGATTTTTTTTTTTTTTAGAATTAATGTTTGTGTGTGCAAAATGAACAATACAATTCATTAATAATTTGTGGAATATTAAAACACACGAGGAGACGAAACGGCTGCCGGCATTGTTTTCGTTAATGTTTACAAAACCAGTGACTGATTGGTTCTACATATAAAACAAGAAAATAAGACCCTGGTTGTAGCTGTCGTAAAATTAATGTAAAAATTAACATGGTTGTTTGAAGTACTGTTATTTAATGTTAATAAATGGAACAATACTGTATAAGTAGCTAACCATTAATGTTAAAGAAAAAAGTGAGATCGCGTATGTAAGTGCGCACATGTGAAGACATATCGTCATTACTCTACATATGAATATGAAAGCAACACTTATTTACTGTTAATATATATTGAAGGGTTAAATATAGACAAAGAGAGAGAGAGAGCCGAACTGCCGGATGTAAACAAACCTTAATTTCCTGCGGCTTTGTTGTTGTTTTTGGTTTTACTGGGATTAGCCCACCCGGGCACAGGTCACTGACCCACATTGGAGCCTGAGGGGCAAAAATGTAATAATCCAGTAATAATAATTCAGATAAGAAAAAAAAAAAAACAGCTGGTTATCTACCTATTGGACAAACTAAAATGGTTCCAGACCACGGGAATTTCCGGACCACAGAATGCCGGACTAGAGAGGTACAACCTGTATAATGAAAAAATATCCCCAAAAAAATGAACACAATCGATCAACTGCTTCTGGTTGTAGCAGTGTTCTTGTGAATTACCCAAAATAAGAATAATATAGTATAGTGTTTTCATTGTGGGTTATCCTAAAACTATATCTTGCACCTGTGAGACCTCACATGGTTTACGCAGTTTCGTTCTGGTCACCGTACTATAGAATGGATAAGGAATCCTAAGAAAGTGTACAGAGGAGGATGCCAAGACTAATCCTGGGCATTAGGAACCTTGAATACAGAGACAGGTTGAAGCATCTTAATTTGCGCCTCCTGCGAGAGACGTAGAGTGAGGGGCGATATGATCGAGGTGTATAAATGGAAATCAGGGCTAAACAAACGTGATATTACAAAGGTGGTACTCAAGCTATCTAACCAGGAGCGAACTCGTAACTATGGCTTTAAATTAGAAAATTTAAATTTACGCTCGAGATAGGTAAACATTGGTTTAGAAATAGAGTAGTGGATGAGTGGAACAAGTTACCAAGCATTACCATTAACTCGAACACGCTGAATAGCTTTAAACATAGTGTTATCGCCACTGTCTTCAGCTACAGTGTTGGTATGTGTTGTCATTAAATCTTTCAAGCTGTGACCTCGCCAGATGTAGAAGTGTTTACAGACAAGTCCTGGTTCTCTGAGTGGACTGTCTTCGGCGGGTAGTGGTGCTTCACACCCCGCCATGAGAAGGATCACCCTCTCTAGTGATGCTGTGAAGGCCAGCCCTCTGCTCGCACTGGTGAACACCGACTCACAATCCTGTCCGAGAATTTGTGCTGGGACAATTTGCGCAGTACTGTTGTCTCTTGGAACACCATACTAATCGGCATGGACTCGCACTTGTATGTACAGCCTAAGTGATGATTTACCCCTCAGTACTGAAATATTTTGACTAATTATGCCTACTCGTTTCTGCCTTTCAGGAGTAATAAGACAATGCAGAATGAAGCATAACTAAGATTAATAGTTATGAACTTTTTGTTATGTCACTATGTTTAATAAATTGTAATTAAGATAAAATTGTGTATCAGATGGATCACCATGTTTTGACCACATCAATAAATATTGAATGTGTCAAAAGGCAGGTTTCAATCATTCCTTTTGACTTGGCCGTCACCTTAAGTGTATTATATGGACACAAAGTAGTACCTTCAGCTGTGTATTATTATATTACTCTTATATTACTACATTAATTATGTATAGTAAAGTATTACAGAACATGTATTAATTCTATGTAATATTCCATTTATTGTGCACCAGTAATACAGTAATACATAGATAGATAGAGGAGTGAAGACAGAGTCTTTGTGGTGTGGAAGGGAGCTCCTGGGTCCCTCTGTATAGATATATCTCCCGTACGAGAATAGAACCTACTTTGAAGATAACAAGTGTTTGTGTATACCCTCAGTAGTATAAAACATTTTGTGGGTATTCAAGACGAACGTCAGATTAAGTCCTTAACCAAGGCGTTTACAGTAATTGCAATAGACAAAAAGTTGATTCTCCAATTATGGACACTGCTGTTTTACCTGAGAAGTTTCAATCTTTAATTATACAGCATACGCTACATATTCATAAATTCTTTACACCTAACTTAACCTTCACTTATGGTTTCTAAAGAAATAACTGTGGCAGGGTTCTATATAACTACTGGGTAGAACCATACTAATAACATAAAAATAACATCAGTGAGATTTAGAATTAGTCGACAATATTCATTGTATTATGCACCCAGCTTCACAGGAACTAAGATTAACCCTTAGATGCAGTGAAACTATATACTGTACAACTTGTCCAGAAACTAGTCTGAAGATATGGTAAATCTATATACAGTTGAGTCTGGATTTACGGGGTTTTGGTTTACGCGTTTGGTCATTTATGTGGTGCCTTGCCAGAACTGAGATGCTTTAATTATGCAGTAAATTTGGTCATTTACGCGGAGAGCAGCTGGCGGTCCAGCCGCGCCATTTTGGATTCAAACCTCCCGCCATGTTTGAACAAAGCGAGGGTAAGCGGCGCGAGTAAGGTTGCGCAGTATGTTGCTGTTGCGTTATTGGTGACATCATATGATGTATCGGACTGTGATTGGGCCACGCATCCTTACCTCCCTCCCCCACTAGCTGTGACTTGTTTAATGTAATATGACGTACCCTGCCACAGGAGGGAAGAAGCCGCTGACCTACCCGCGTCAGCCGCTCTCCTCCCAGTCACTCCGTGTAAACTGTGTTTTATTGTGCCCGCTAATCTCGTAAGAATGGCTTCCGCTGGACCCCCCCCCCCACCACAGAAAAACCTTGCATTACCTGGACCCAGCCGCTCCAAGCCAAAGAAGATACTACGTGCCCTAAGTTACGAAGTTAAGTACAAGATTGTACAAGAGTTAGAAAAAGAACGAGGCAAAATGATTTGGCGCGCCACATGGCGTGAATGAATCTACGATCCGGACAATCAAGAAGGATGCCGCCAAGATAAAAGAACAAATGAGCATCACAAAGTCTGCAGGTGCTTCAATTGAGAAGTACTGCCAAAACAAGGTGCTGCTCAAGAGTGAGAATTTACTTGTGAGTTACTTGATTCGTCAGGCAAGACAGAATATGGCGGTGGACACGCGGTCAGTTCAGGATTACGCACGTGAACTGTACGTAGCAGTGGCACGTAAGATGGGAATTGCAGAGCCCAAACCCTTCAATGCTTCCTCTGGGTGGCTGCAAGGGTTTAAGAAGAGGAACAAGATCACCAACATTAACATTGGTGGTGAAGGAGCGAGTGCTGACCGTGTTGCGGCTAGGGATTTTCCTCCATTCTTGCATGACATTATGGAGGAAGGACAGTACACCGATGACCAGGTGTTCAACATGGATGAATCTGGTCTGTTTTGGAAAAATTACCTACCAAGACCATCGTTGTCAAGTCTGCCAGCAAGTGTCGGGGCCAGAAGTTGCAGAAGGAGCGCATCACAGTCCTCTTTACCACCAATGCCTCCGGTACCTGTAAGCTCAAGTTATCGGTGATCCACACAGCACGCAAGCCGCACGCCTACAAGAACATGGACATGACCAAGTTAAATGTCCACTGGCTAACCGCTCATAAGGCGTGGATGTTCACTGTTCTGTCCCTCTCCTGGTTTGACGACTGTTTCATTCCTGATGTCAAAAAATTCTGTGAGCAACAGAATGTTCCATTCAACATTTTGTTGCTCCTTGACAACACACCAGGACACTCGCCCATACTGTTGGATTGTCACCCCAATGTAAAAGTGGTTTTCCTTCCTCCCAACACTACATCGTTAATCCAGCCCATGGACCAGGAGTTGATATGCAATGTTAAGGCTGCATTCTCTACAAAGAAGTTTAAGCTCCTGAACGACTGTACCAACACCAAGGATGAGTTGCATAACCTGGATGACACCGATAGCGATAGCCAGAGTGACGAGGATGAGGAACAAGAGTTGGCGGATCAAGAAGTTCACGTCAAACAGTTTTGGAAGAAATTCAACGTCAAGAAAGCTGTTGATTTCTTGGTGGAGGCATGGGGGCAGCTGTCTGTGGCAACAATTCGTCACGCATGGCAGCATGTGTTGTAAGGTATCCCAGGTGGGAGGCAGAGTCAACCTGTGACTGGTGAGGTTCAGTCTGTTGCAGTGGCAGTGGACCTTGCAAGAGAAGCTGTGCAGAGTGTTACAGCTGCAGGCTTCTCCGAGAACCACCAACAACGACATTATGGAGGTGACAAGAGATCCTGAGGTGACTGCCGACGAGATGTTAGAAGACGATGACATCAGTGAAGATGCAGGTGGTGCATCATCCCGAGAAGAACACAGGTTAACGCATGGTTATACTGCCAGATTCAGGGGTCACTAAGTCTAAGGGGATAACTTAACTCTAATCTTAATTTCTAAGGGTCGCTGCCACCAGACCCCCTCTGGACAGCATGTAGCTCGTTAGGTAGCGTGCAGAGTGGACTAGGCATTGGGTTAGGTTTTCCATTGACCAGATCGATAAGGGAAAAGAAGGGTGAAACCAAACATGTCTTAATTAATTTATTCCTTAAGCATACTGGTAAAAAACATACACATGGATGGGTCTTCCTCGGAAGAACAACGAAAATGTTGGTTACCCTGATGGGCACCAGACGTCTTACATTAATGGCGTGTCATCCACCTACTTATTGCATAACAATCTGTGACCACCTTACCTCGGTCATTCCTTCTTACACTACCCCCTAACACATCAGACTACTCCACCTGTATGGAATATAGCACCGTCGGTTATCATACATAGTAGCACCATCTCAACACACCTGTTACACTCCATACCTGCAAGTATGGGACTCCTTGTGACTTTTAGGTATACACAACAGGCACCTCGTTCGCACACCGCCCTCGGTGGGTAAAGACGAGGGCTTCACCTAGAGACATACCAGCACTATTTCTACGCCTGGTATTATAGGTTGCTCCAAGTGACGACCGCAGAGTTTCTCACGGTCTCCTTATTTATGACTATTCATTTGGAGTGGTGCGCTGGAAATCCACAGGTTCACAGTGGATTGGCATAGCGGGGAGTAGTCACCACCTGTTGTGACGCTCAAAGGGATAATGGCGGCCGGGCGGCAAGGCACTCCGACCGCATGGAACCTGAGGTGACGGTAGAACGGGGAATACTGAGAAATAATGCCTGACGGGCGGTTATCCCACCCCCTAACACATTCCTATTACACTTATATATCCGGCAAGGCTTTAAACTGTAATAACTTCTATATATAAACCTTAATTATAGGGCAGGATATAGCCCGCTAGAACACTGACCTGAGGTGACGGTAGAACGGGGAATACTGAGGGCATTGCTCCGCCGCTCCTCATCACGTAGGCGTACAGTTTCCAATCTTTAATTTTCACTTTTGTTTCTTATGGTTCTCACCTGAACACTTTTCGGTATATTGTCACTCATGCCTTATAAACACATATTTTAATCCTAAATTACACACTAAGGTTAGGTCTTGGTTTGCGAGTTCGTGGGTAAATTCATGGGGTTATAATATCAACGTGGCACCCGAGGCGGGTACATGAAACAAAGGCCGAATGATCATGGCGAGGATGTATCAACTTCACTTAAAACTGTAATGAGGGATCCTCCTCTCACACATTGCACTATTTGAATACAGACATCAGATTCTCTGATCACTGTACCTGTCGTGGGCATATGTCACGTGAGGATACGAGGTGTATTAAGTCCATACCAACGCATACAAGATATTTCCTTTCAAGTATAGTTTCTGGGTCACTTCCAACACCTCACATAGTTCTGATACATTTATCCTTTTTCCAGATCATTGTTCTCATGTATTTTCATATGATATCTGTGGAAGTTATGTTCGCTACACGCTCACAGACGTAAATAGTATGACCTTCAAACCCTGATCCACACTTAGTCCTACAGTACACTAGTCCGGCTCAACTGGACTTTAGCATTC